>NC_056734.1:303394193-303406693 GCF_019279795.1 Protopterus annectens
TGCTGGAATGTTCCAGTGAGTAAAACAAAGACACCAGTAAATAAATGTTATGTTAATAAAATCCACTTTACATCTTAGTGGCACAGACTATGTTATGGAAGTTTAAAGTCAGACACACAGTGGTATGCACGCAGCAGGCATGCAGACAGCTAGGACTGATTAATAGTAGTGAAACACTTTACAAAATACTGTTCTTGAGATGTATGAACTGCAAAATATCTTGAGAAAACATACACAGACATAGGTAGAATATTGTATGCAGACAGTAAGCCAGCCAAGACTGAACCCTTGATTCTGAAATTGCTACCATGGAGGTCTAGCAAAGGAGAAATTTGAAATGTACCACTATCACCTTATTTGCACTGAAATACTGTAAAAGAGGAGATATTTGTGGTCAGATACGTCTCTCTGTGCTCACTGATCATGGAATCATACAACATACAACATACTTGTAAAGAGTATCATTACCAAGTCTACCAGACTATAACTTGCACAACTGCGGGCACATGCTAACTATAATCTCCTACCTGCATCATGTTTTCTAGCTTAACATTTCAAATGCAGCACTTTAATAGCATGTAATATGAATAAGGTCAACTCCCTTTTCCACCCACATGTAACATCAGAAGCTTACTGTTGTCATAGAGTGGAAACCAAGGAAAATGCAACAGTAAATAATATGACTGGTATTTATTTTGTTTATTTCAGATAATAGGAATATGGCTGACTCTACCCCTAAGTAACATTGGCAGCTTACTGATGTTCATGCTGTTGAAACTACGAAATGAATAAAAACATTATCAGTTAGTACTGACACAGTCTTGTTCCAACAGTACTTTGTTTCAGTGGTCTTGTTTGTAATCAAAACAACATACCTTTTGTAGGCAGTCAGGGTGTATAAGCAATCATTGTGAAACCTGTCGCTTTCATTTAAAGATATTCCGGTTTGTACAGTATAACACCTGATTTATGATCTCAGTACATGGTTGCAGTTTTCCTAAGTAGATTGATATCTTTTAGCATGTGGAGAAGCAAAGTGATTTTACACATGCATTCATTAATGAGTGTCACATGACTTTTAACACTAGAATTGCTAGCAAGTGTTTTACAATCAGCAGGATCAGAAGGCAAATGGTACTGATCAACATTTATATTCTTTAACTGGGAATTCTATACATTCTTGGTATCAGGAACAGAGGCTAGGAATGTTGAAAATGGAAGGGTTGCAAATTTCCTCTTTCAACTTTGTAATCTGTGGTGATGCAGCGGTAGCGTTGTTGCCTCACAGCAAGAGGTTCTCCAGTTCGATTCTTGGCTGGAGTGTGGGGAGTGCCTTCTGTGTGGAGTCTGCATGTCCTTCCTGCGGTTGGGTGGGAATTTGAAAGACATGCATAAATGGGTGTGCCTTTGCTAAAGGTTGAATGTTGAGCTGGCACCTCAGCGTTCATAAAAATCTACTGCCAATCATTAGCGGACTGGAGTTCTGCTGTGGCGACCCCTAACCGGGAGAAAGACCAACAACTAGCCTGGGGCTGCCAGTGCCTAGGTCACACACTGACTGCAATGTGGACTCAGAAAAGATAAGTTTTACTTTTGTTTTCTACTTTCTTCCTCCAAGTAGGGTTTGCTTCTATTTTCTACATTCTTCCTCTTCTCTCACTTTCTACAACACTGAAGTAAGAATGTTTAGAAAGAAGATGGATATGGGGGCTTACCTAAATAATAGGGGTGAACAGAGCCATAAGTGGCTAATCTAGTGTCTGGTCTCAGATACTGCACCTCCAAAAAAAAAAAGGACTTTGATGTGCACTGTAACATGGCAATAAGCACATTAGATGTCCTTCCATTTCACTGTTGTACTATTCTTAACATGAGCGATCCTCTGCCAAGGGCAGCCTGATATTTGGCCAGTATACCAAGCCTTTAGGTTGTTAAGGATACACTGTACATTATACGTATGCTCCCAACTCTATGCATAGGACATAAAGGTGACATCCGGACGTATCATCCTCAGAACTTCTCTGCCGCCAGTCTGAATGCCATCTTTGATCATCGGTTTGATTGCTCTAGTTGTTTGCTGGTTTACCTAGCCATTTTCATATAAGTGCCTTGTTGGGTTTTTTGCTTATCCTTTTCTTTTGCATTAGTGCTGTTGTGAGGTTTTCATGTCATCCAGAAAGGGTAAATGCCAAAGTGGAAGACAGATACCCCATAAAGACTGTCAAGGACAGTGTTTGTTTTGTTTAGGTGCTTCTCACAACCATATGTCCTGTTCTATTTGTTAGGCTTTTGTTCCAAAGACCTTATGCAGTCATCTTCCATCCTAAGCCATCTATCTTGAGAACCAGTGTGCTTTTGGCAAAAGATGCTATGGAGAGTACTCCCCAGTCCAAGGGTCAGCCATCTTCGAAGAAGAAGGTGAAAAAATGCTATGTCAGATTCTTTGGCTGTGCTACCTCCACTGGACATCTGTCTTGAGGCTGGTGAAAGTCCAGATGATCACCTGGTTCTTGTGCTGCTATCCTCTCCCATGACTGGTTTGGAGGCCGGCATGAATCTAGCTTCTCACACATACTCAGAGACCTTGCAAACATCCACTTGAGATATTCTGGGGAAACTGTAGCTGATTATCACTGAAGGGTCATGGGGGGTTCCTCAGATACTGGTGAGGGAGAAAATAATTGAATGTAGGCTGACAGAGCATTCTAAATTTTATAAGGTGGATGTCGCTTTAAAAAAGAAGCAAAAGACAAAACATATCTCTCATGCACCTAAGGACCCTCAAAGTCAATGGTAGAATTTTACACAGGGCTTGTTCAAGGCTCTTATGGCCTTGAAGCCTCCTGAGGGGCTCTGTCCTGGCTCCCCCTGGTCATCTTCCCCCATCAAGAGAACTAGGGAACAGGATTTCTCTGAAGAAGAAGAGGATTCTGATGAGGAATCCCTGGCCTATTCTTCTCAGATTCCTTCCCTTTTGGATTATGGTTCTGAGGAAGAGGAGTCTGCTAGTTCTGAATCTCCTTTTGAGGAGATTTTCTTTGGGAATACTATTTCCAGGATGATGGAATTCTTTAAATGGTATTGTGCCCAAGTGTCTGAAGTTCAGAGAAGGTATTGTGAGCAAATGGAATCTCCTAGACCCCCTGCTGTTCCTCCTGTTTTGGATGCTTTATTGGATGCCTTTTATTCTGCGTCTCAGGCCCCTAACTCACATCCCCCTGGTCTTAAAAAAAAAATGGTTCAGTTTTATAAAGTGCCTGATGACTGAAAATGCCTTTAGAAGTGTCCATCTACTGATCCTTCAGTGGTCCCTGTGGCATCCAACAAGCCCTCAAAATTACTGCTTTCTATCAAGCCTCTTCCTTCTGATAAGGACATGGAAAGGCTGGATAAAAATGTTTATACTTCAGCTACCCTATCCTTTTGGGCTGTTAGTTATCAGATGCATATGACCATATGTATTTTGGCTCTTCTTTCTCATGCTTGCCAGGTTATTTCTGACCTTCCTGATTCTGAGAAAAAAACTTCTGCCTTGCCCTTGTTAGGGTCTTCTTTGCAGGTAGATTGCCATTCCATTAAATGTAGTTATGATGCAGCAGATGCTTCTTCTAGGGCTGCTGGTTCTGTGTTGAGAAAATATTCCTGGCTATGGCTTCACCCTCTGCCTGATGATATTAAGGCTACATTGATGGATGCTCCTCCTCTGGACAGCAAATGTTTATTTGGTGCTGCTGCAGATGATTTGTTCAAGTCCCTACAGGAAAAAGGCAAGGAGTTACAAGACCTGAAATATCTTTTCCCCTGTTCCAAAGTTCCATAGAAACTATCCCAGTAAACTGGCTTTTCTTAGAAGGCAGTATCACCCTTCTCCTAAAGGCAAGAATGGTGGTAGGAGACCTCCTCTGGCTAAGTCTACCCAGACTGCTTCTGCTCAGAGGCCTTCCTTTCCTGATAAACCAGGAGCTGCCTGACTAACCAGTTCTTCCCTGTTTGCTTAAGCATACCCCAGGATTCCTGGGTTCTTGCCATCATTCACCAAGAGTATTTCATGGTTTGGAAATCTCTTTCCCCTTTCATGGGCATTCCTCACCCACCTTAAGACCAGTCGGACTTTTTTCCAGAGGTACTTCAGGGTCTTGTGACTGAGGGAACTATTCAAGAGTTTCCAGCTGCTCAAAGGGGGAAGGGATTTTATTCTAGAATGTATTTGGTCCCCGGAAAAGAGGGCACTTGGATGCATATTCTGGATCTTTCTCACCTGAATAGCTTTCTGAAAGTACCTTCTTTTCAAATGTTATCCCTTCAGACTTTGTTCTCTCTGCTGCTTCCTCAGGCTTTTATGTTTTCTCTGAATCTCACGGATGCTTAACTCCATATCCCCATTCATCCCCTTTTCATGAAATATTCATGTTTTGCTGTTGCTTCTTGACATTTTCAGTTCTCTGCTTTGCCCTTTGGCCTCTCTACTGACCCAAAGGTATTCACCAAAAGCCTAGCTCCTGTGATTGTTTTTTGCAGGCATAAGGGCATTCAGGTTTTTCCTTATTTAGATGACCTGCTTATTCAAGCCCCCTCTCTTAGAGATTCTTTTACATTACCTTCAGTTTGCCATCACTCTGTTGCAAAGCTTGAGGTTCGCTGCACATTTTCAAAAGCCCCTCCTGTTCCCATTACAGGATCATATTTTTCTGGGATGCAGGATCCAAACTGTTCCTATGCTAGCATCCCTGCCTCCTCCTAAGGCTTTGACTCTAATCTCCTTTTTTTTAGTCCCTCCTTCCTCTGGCCTTGATTTCAGCCAGGGAATTTCTGAGGACTCTGGGATTCATGGCATCCACCATCCCTATGTTTCCCGTTGCCAAAATGCACATGGAAAAGCTTCAGTGGCATCTAAAATCAGTTTGGCTTCAGCATTTTCATCCTCTAGAATTTCCAATTCTTCTTCTCCCACGTCTCAAGTTGGAATTTCAGTAGTGGATTCACCAACTAAATTTGAATCCATGGCTTCCCTTTCAACCCCTGCTTCCCTCTTAGGAGCTGTTCACAGATGCCTCAGATGGGGGTTGGGGGTCTTCCTTAGGACACCTAAAGGTGCAAGGCCTCTGGTCTCCTCTGCAACAGAAGGAGCACATCAATATCAAGGAGATGAGAGCTCATTGATTGGCTCAAACTGCTTTCCATCCTCTGTTTTCTTCAGGGCCCCTAAATATCTTTACAGACAACACCACAATGATGTGGTACGTCAATAAATAAAGTCCAGTCTTCTTTGGAGACTGGTACTTCCTATTTGGGAGCTAGCTATTCAGTATTAAGTGACACTTCAGGCAGTGTACATTCAATTCAACATTTTGTGGTAGACTCCCTGAGCAGGTCCATAACACAATCTCATGAGTGGATGCTTCACAGGGATGTGTTTCTGGACATTATCCACCAGTGGGGTATTCTTCAAGTAGATTTCTTTGCCTCCCCTCTGAACTGGCAACTTCCTCAATTTTGTGTCAAGACTACGTCCTCTGGCCTGGAAGGTGGACATCCTATATTTTTCATGAACGGGGATGTTTCTTTATTCCTTCCCTCCCCTTCCTCTCATTCCAAAAGTCCTGTGCAAGATAAAACAGGATGCTCACAAAATCTTGCTGGTGACTCCCTTTTGGCACAGACAGCATTGGCTCCCTCTTCTTCTGCATTTAGCCAAGGGCAATCATCACAAGTTACCACAAAGGGTGGATCTTCTCACACAAGACATGGGATCTCTCATCCATCCCCACCTGTCCACTCTTCAACTGACACTGTGGGTGACAGGATTTTGATTCCCTATAGGCACCTTTTTCCTGAGGACATGCTTCGGGTTCTGCAGGAGTCCAGGAAATCCTACTTGTCCAAATGGAAGAAGTTTTCTGTGTCTTTCTTGTTACTTTGACCCACTTACTGTGAATGTTCCTTAGGTTCTCTCTTACTTGTGGAATTGCTCAGTGCAGGGTCGGCATATTCTTTTATTAAAGCCTACTAATCAGGTATTTTTTGTTGTCTGCCTTTAGCTCCTCCTTTGGCCTCTACATTAGAGGCCAAACTGTTTCTTAAAAGCGTCCTTCATGTTAGACCTCCCAGGAAGCCTGTCCCTCCTTCCTTGTATCTTAATTTTGTTTTGAGTCTGCAGCTTCAGCTTCCTTACAGCATTGTTATTGGAAGACTGCTCTTTTGTTAGCCCTTACTTCTGGCAGACTGGTATCTGAGCTTCAAGCCCTTATGGCTGTTCCTCCTTTTTTAGTTTTTCATGAGGACAGAGTATTCCTTTGTACTAATCTTTCTTTTATACCTAAGATGGTGAATGAGTTGTCCCTTAATCAGTCTATTCATCTGCCCATTCTTTTCCCTTCTCTGCAATCTGCTAGTGAGACAATGTCGCACACTTTGGATGTGCATAGATAACTCAGATTTTATTTGGACAAAACTAAAACTTCTCAAAAATCTTATCAACTTTTTGTTTCTTTTCATCCTAGATCATTAAGTTTGGTGGTTTCCAAGCAGACTATTTCCTCTTGGATTCCTAAAGCCATTTCTTTTTGATAATATTATCATGGTAAGAGCCTTTCTTCTATGATCAAAGTTCGCTCTACTAAGGCTGTGGTTTCTTCTCATGCTTTTTTCAAGGGTTTGGATACAAATTCTATTCTCAAGACAGCTATGTGACTTCTGTGCATACCTTTACCAAGCATTACAAGTTAGATGTCATATCCAGGGCTAGAGCTGGTTTTGCTAGGGCCATTCTTCATGGGTTCCTAGAAGCCCCTGCTGGTCCTTACTCCCCCCTGCCTTCTTCCTGAGCTTTTGCACTCTGCCGCATGTTAAGCACACTGCAACAGTGAAATGGAAGGACATAGTACAGTTGTGTAAAATCTTACCATAACAGTAGATGTGATTCTCTTCACTGCTACAGTATTCACTCCCTCCTTCTTTCACCTGGTCTTCTATCCCTCTGGATGTGTATGCTACCCCCTGGTATTGTAGGGCTGGCATTTCTCTGGGGCTGTCAATTCTGCAGATGATACATCTGGATGTCACCTTTATGCCATATGTTTAGGGTGGGGAGCATTTGTGTGACGTACGGCGTATCCTTAACAACCTAAAGGCTTTAGCATACTGGCCAGACATTGGGCTGCCTTTGGCGGGTGATCCCTCATTTTAAGAATACTGCAACAGTGAAGAGAAAGACATCTACTGTTATAGTGAGATTTTACACAACTGTACTTTCTTTCTGACTAGAAATCAAGAAGGGTTGAGCAAGATGCTAGAGGTAGGATGAGATCTAATAAGATCCAGAGACTGACAGCACAAGATGAGAAAGGGAGCAGGAAATTTTAATTCAGAACCCCATGCAAGATAAGGCAAATGCAACAATCTTTTTGAACTTAAATATCCTATCAAACTTGGTGTCATTATAGATAACCACTTAAATTTTACTATTCAAATACAGCAAGCTATCAAGAAAATCCAGAAAAAATGGACTCCTATAGCATAGCAAATACTTTTTAACCGGCAATGCCAAAAAAAAAAAATAAATAAGCTTTAGCATATTTTCTACCTTCATTATTATACTCTGCCCCTATCTATACCAATCTCCAGCAATCCCTATTAACAAAAAATGAACAATGCTATAGAATGGCGCGCGTGCACAACAGCCCCACTCACAAAGGTGGAGCCTCTATGGACCCTGGAAACTATCGCCCATAAGCCTGACTAGCATGAAGATAGCTAAATTTGCCACTAACCCATCTGATAAATCCCATCACTGCCTAGCCTTAAAACAGGCTGGATAGAACGCCCACACTATCTCTCTATCACCAAGATAGCAGCTGTTCAAAATATAATCTAAAAAACTCAAAACTGTACTCCAAGCCATAGTGGAACCTTATACCCCTGCACGATCACTCTACTTAACAAACAAGTTCCTATTAACCATAACTAAACCCAAACCTCTGCTGGTTTGTCATTGTACTCAAATTATATCTCCAAAATATAGAATTCTATCCTTATCAATATCAGACAACAGATAAATGCATTTTAGTGTGTTTGACTGACACAAAGTATATCAACTATTGCAATTGAGATGAATTGTTATAAGCAAGAAGCCTGTTAAGCTAAAGGCTTTAATTGGGATAAATTGTTATACGCAAGAAGCCTGTTAAGTTAAAGGCTTTAAAACAAAAGTAAAAAGAGAAAAACATATCCACTGTAATTAAGCTACCTACCTGTTATTTTACAAACCTTATATTAGAATGAGTACCAGGTGTTGTTAAATACAATAACCTGTTAAAAAGGATAATGCTGTTGTAAATTAAGCGACTTCCCATAACCAGCTACTTTACTATCTAAAGAACAAATGAAAGTTTGTAGCTCTACATGGTCTCCTTAGCTGGCTAAAGGTACATTAAATAATGGAAACTGCATGTAGCTATTATTAAATGGATTAACTGCTAAAGTAATGCAAAACAAACTGTCCTATGTCCATGCCTTAATCTCTCCTATGTCTCCTTCTCCGTCCTAGGGACCGTAAACTCTCTTGTCCACCCTAACCAGCCTGCCCCCCCCCTCACTGAAAGGCTCACCACATTAAGGGACATCAAACTGCTAGCAACCTATTACCTCACAGTAAAACTGTCCAGCGTGAGCTACCTGCAAGGAAACAAGCTTTATAACTCTCTATTTTCTGAATACTTGTACGGTCTGCAGCTTAACCTTGCAACACACTGCTAGGAGGGTCCGCAGCACTATCTAAATTTAAACATGACAATTCTCCAACGTTTTCTAAACTAAGACAAAGGGTACTGATAAATATAAAGACTAGGTTTTATCTTGGGAATCAGTCTATCTATTCCTTGAAATAACTTAACATTTGGAAAACCTTGGAGAACCTTCATAGATTGTCTCTGCAGCCTCAGAGTCTGTTTGGTGTCCCGCTACGCTTGGCTCACTCCACTCCCCTACCCTACCCCCAATTCCCACCCTCCCCAGTACATCTACATTTATTCTAACCCCTTTTCACCTGACCACTCCACACAGCCAATCATCTTCGCTCATCCCACCTCCCATATCACCTGACCACTTCCCAAACCCAATTAGCTTGATTCCTCCCAAACACCACATCTATCTTCCTCTCATCCAATTAACATCACTATCAACCAAACACAACATGACACATACCATGCTCTCCTTTCTTATATGCCTCCTACTAATCCTCATAGCCCTAACCTACACAACATCTCTACACACATACAGTTCATTGCCCCAAACCACCTACCATACAACACAGCCCTTCACACCAACAAAAGGCCACAAAAGCTTCCCTATATCCCCCTCTCTACTTGAAAACAGCAAAATAGTACTCATACACAACAAGTACTGCTTAGCATCTCTCACTAGAAAGATACCAAACAAGCTTTACAAAGATATACTACAAGCAATTAAACATAATATACTGATAAAGAAATACCTCCTTACCTCTGGTGACATTCACCCAAACCCTGGACCAAGCAACATCATACCCTCAAACAAACACACAACAGACCTACTCATCATAAACCTTAGCACTCACATTATATCTAATAAAATTACTCACATACATGCATTCATAATCCACTACTTTCCTGATATACTAACCATAACAGAAACCTGGTTAAATCCCAGCACAAGGAATGAAAAAATTCTCCCTCCAGGATATAATATCATTAGACAAGACAGAATAGGAAAGAAGGGAGGGGGCATTGCAATTATCTATAAAAATACACTTAATATACAACTCCTACCAACCCCTCCACCAAAATTCGACAATGCTGAAATCCTAGGAATTATGCTACAACTAAACAATAAAAAAAGTATCAATATTCTCTGCGCATATATCCCTCCAGGCAATAACACTATTAAAATTGAAGAAATTCTGCAATGGGCAAAAGACAACCTCCCACAGGAGACTTTTCTGCTAGGAGACCTAAACACTGATTGGCTAGCCTGCAACTCTAAAATCCCCACTAGCCACATCAACCTGTATGGTTTCTCCCAACTTATTCTAGAACCTACCAGAGTAGATAAGAAGTCCAAAAAAAATCCATATTAGATTGGACATTAGTGAACTACCCAGAACAAAACTATCATACAGGTTGTCTACCAGACAGCCTTAGTGACCATCTCCCAACATTCCTCCTACACAGACGTGCTAACATACCCAAACCTACTGTCTTTAAACAAATCAGAAATGATCACAAGGTTAACCCTCTAGATCTCAACACTGCATTAAAAAACTGCAACTGGGAACCTCTACATACCCTGAACTTGGACCTAGCAGTGGACTATTTTAATAATACTTTCATTAAAGTCCTTGACCGAATAGCACCCATAAGAACTATTAGAGCTAAAGTCCACTCAGCTCCTTGGCTTACTAACCCCACTAGAGCCCTATTAAAATCTAGAGACAAGGCATGGAAAACCTGGAAGAAAGACAACACTAGTCTTTCTAAACAAAACTATCAACATCTTAGAAACCAGGCTAACCAGCAAACTAAGCTTGATAAACAAAACTACTACCTAAATATCCAAAACAAATACTCCAACAACCCACAAAAGTTCTGACATGCAATAAACTCCCTACTAAAACCAGGAAAAAACACCACAACCTCTCCCACCTCAACCTCCACAGATACAACTACTGAAATAACCTCAAAATTCAACCAACATTTTACCGAATCCATTAACTCATTATCCACTCAACTAGCCAAAAATAACTACACACCCATGCCTACAGCACCTAACAACTCTGCTCCTCTTACCTTCTCACCTATCCCAACCTCTACAATAAAGAAACATCTCTTAAAACTAAAGCCCACTACCCTTGCAGCAGATGGGCTACCAGCACATTTCCTAAAAATGGCAGCCAACTCCATAGCCTACCCAGTCTCAATCCTTGTCAACCGCTCTATACAGGAGTCATATATCCCTCATCTGTGGAAGGTCTCCTATATCATTCCCCTTCATAAGGGAGGAACCTCCTATGATTTCTCAAACTACTGACCCATTGCTATTCTGTCACCTTTATCTAAGATACTAGAAAAATGTATACACTCTCAAGTCATGCACTTCCTAAACTTAAACAATCTCCTCTCACCCACACAACATGGCTTCCACCCACACCACAGTACTACCACCACCCTTCTTTCCTTCACAGACCTAGTTAACCAACATAGGAATAACAACAGATTTGTATCAACCATATTCCTTGACCTCTCCAAAGCATTTGACATGGTCTCTCACTCCATACTAATAGATACCCTCACCTCCCTAGCCTTCACCCCAAACACTATTGCTTGGTTTAAAAGTTACCTATCAGAACGACAACAAGCTGTCCAGTGGCAAGGAGCTTTATCACCTCTGCTCCCAATCACCATTGGTGTACCCCAAGGCTCCGTACTAGGACCTCTTCTCTTCTCGATTTTTACCAATAACCTACACACATCTACCCTGCATGCCTCACTAATCCAATACGCAGATGATTCCACGCTTATATGTTCAGCACCATCCCTGACCTCCCTACAGCATCTCACCCAAGAGTCCTTCACCTCAGTAGAAAGATGGATCAGTAACATTCAACTTATCTTAAATCCTAACAAAACCAAACTACTACTTTTTACCCCAAACAAATCAAAAACAACTCCAGTCTCCTTCTCCATCTCCTCTGATAATGGTACTATCATCTCTCCCTCTCTCCACACCAAGCTCCTTGGCATCGAAATAGACAACAACCTCCACTTTAACATCCATATCTCACAAACTAAAAATAAAGTGCACAAAAAAATGGGTTCCTTATACAGGCAAAAGAACTTTCTAACTAATCATGCTAAAGTCACCCTAGCTCAAACCCATCTCCTATCTACACTACTGTATGCAGCCCCAATTCTTACTCACATTAGGAAATATGACCTAGACAAACTTGAGTCATGTTATAACAGAATTGCCAAGTTTGCCAAAAACTCCCCATTTAGAACCCATCACTGCACACCTCTCAGACAACTTCAATGGCTCGAACTGCCACAGTTGCTACTATATCACCAACTTGTTATATCATACAACATCCTAAAACAACCTGACAAAATTCCTGCTCTAAGGCATCTACTGACCAGCCACACTCCAAATTGTCCACTCCGCTCAGCCAACAAATGACTCCTCACTATTACATCAGCAAATAATACAGCCGGCAAATCACTCTTTTCACACACTATAGCTAAAACTTGGAATAATCTCCCCCCATCTGTGACTTCTGCAGCTAACACCACTCTATTCAAAAACTCCCTTAAGGCCCATCTTACAAGTTCTTGGCTATGTCCATGTATTACATAGTCCACAATATGTTTTCCTCCACAACCATCTCCTATCTCTCTTTTCATGCCCCAATAAATATGTTTCCTCAATTATTACCCATGGAAAACATGTACCTGTTAAAATCTGACTATTGC
>NC_056734.1:303411693-303479193 GCF_019279795.1 Protopterus annectens
TCCCACCTTCCTATACTAGTATAGTCTGGTTTTCAGGCTAGGCTGAATTCAGGGCTGTGTTTCAGGTTTCTGTGTTACTCATACCTTACTTGGATAGCGGGAAGTTTCTCTGTTCACCTGTGAGAGAGGGGAGCTTAGAGCAGCCTATCTATCCCTGGAGGTGTGGTCCCAGCCCAGAAGTTTGTAGTTTATTGGCGATTTTGGGCTAATTTCTATCTCTTATTTTCCTGCCATAAAAAACACGTTTGCGCGGTTTTACACACAGCACAGCACGGGTTAGCTAGGGTTAAACTATTCCCGGCTCCACAAAGTCTCCACTTCAATTTTTCCCTTGAAACTACTTAAACTCTCAACCTAAGCGCTAAATCACACACCTACCGTCCAGCACTTGCTAAAGCTAATAGTAAGCACAACTCCAGCATTTGATTGCCCAGCAGGGCAAGGCTCTTTATTCACCCCAACTAGTCAAAGTTACAAAACAACTCACCCTATTATTCAGGCATGACCAAAGGGCAATTTTCAGTGTATTCTCCTGTCCAGCTAGTGAATCTGGGTATCCTGAGGCAATGTCACAACTGCATCATGTACACAGACAACCATCTCCTCCTACCACTCAGCTCTAACACATGTGAGAGATGCAATTATACAGCCAAACTGGAGGCTAAGCTCTCTCCACTCATGACTGAATCAGTCAGTCAAGAGGAGAAGGTCAACACATGCATCACACCTCCAGCCTCACATAGACCAACTATACGAGCACAGGCAAAAGATACACATAAACACACAAAATCATACTCAGAGGCTCTAACTAATAACTTACCAAAGAAACAGAGACCTCCAAGGCAGACTCCCAAACAACCTGCACCAGCACATCACATCACCAACCTTACAACACATAAACCACAAAATCAGTGTGCCACACACTCTCATCCCTTAAGGCCAAATAGCACACCTAAAACACTAGTAATAGGAGACTCTATAGTCAGGCACATTGACGTCCCACTCACCAGACTGGACAAGGAGAAGGTAACAGTAAGCTGCCTGTCAGGAGCCACAATCCGCCACATAACACAAGCACTCAGGTCACTTCAGAACAAGTGCAAATATGACTCTGTCATTGTCCATGTTGGTGTGAATGACCTGAGGCGTACCTCTCTGGACTACATGAAAAGAGACATGGACGAGCTCTCTGATCATGTAGCCCGGGTGGGTATGACGCTGACCCTGAGTAGCATCCTGCCCTCACCAAAAATAATACCACAGTATAAAGAAAAAATGATCAACTTCAACAATTGGCTAAGCTTCTGGTGTCATTCAAAGGGGATCCAGTGTCTGTCAGCCTGGGACGACATGCTCGACAAGCCTCGTTGCTTCACAAGAGATGGCTTGCACCTGTCACCCCTAGGCTTTCGAATACTGGCCAAGGCTCTTGCTGTCCCCGCAGAGCCTTTTTTAGGCAAAGCCCAAAAGTCAAACCTACCACTGGAACCAGCACGAAAATCAAGAAAATGAGGGTTATGCTACTCAATGCCAGGAGTTTAAATGTCAAAATGCATGCACTCGAAGCACTCCTCAGTATGGAGAACGTCGACATCTGTGCCATAACAGAAATCTGGTTTAAGGCTCCAGAGAGCACCCCAGCACTACCAGACTACAACTCATACCACACATTTTGGCCACAGAACACAGACCGAAACACAAAAGGAGGTGGTGTATCCATATTCATCAAGGATACCCACACCTCCAGGTTAGTGGCACAACACGATACCTCAGAGATCATCCATGTGCAACTAACATCAGGCACAACTGCAATGCAAATTGTGGCCTGCTACAGATCACCCTCTATGTCCCAGGACCACCACTCTACCTTTCTGCGGACTCTTGAAAACATTAAGGTCCTACAAAACACCTTGATATTGGATGATTTCAACTACCCCTCCATCAACTGGGAAAACTGCTCAAGTACTAACTGCCAGGCCCAGTGTTTCCTGGAATTTATCAACTCAAACACCCTGGATCAGCTGGTAAACTCCTCAACCAGAGGAGGACATATATTAAACCTGGTCATTACCAACATGGGCAACAGGTGCTCCACACCGGAGGTAAACCAGTCACTGGTTAGATCTGACCATAAACTAATCACACTGGATGTCCACACCCCACCATCTCCCACACCCAAGGAAATCTCAGTGAAAAACTTTCCTAAAGCCAACTTCACACAGCTTAAGACAAAGGTGGAAAGCTTCACACCCCCCCCACATCTAAGGATAACACCACCCAAAATGCTGAAATCTTTACAAATGCACTCTATGAACACCTACAAGTTTGTATGGCTCATGCCATCCCTAGTAAAACCAAGGCTCACTCCTCCAAGAGTAGGAAACCAGTCTGGTGGACCCCTGCAATAAACAAACTATACGATAGAAGGAGGAAACTAGTCCAGAAAAAAAGCAAATCCCAGGAAGGAAGGACATCCCTGATCAGTATTAGTAAGAAACTTAGATCCCTCATAAAATCTTCCAAAGCCAGCTTTGAAAGAAAAAATAGCCAAGAATTCAAAAGATAACCACAAAGCCTTCTATGGCTGTGTTAAGAATCTAAGTGGTAAATCACAGATATGCGCCGAGCTGGTGCAAAATAGCATAAAATATACTGAACCTAGGGATATCGCCAACATCCTGGCAGATAGATTCAGTGCTAACTTCACCCCCCATCACCCCCAAAAGGGCCCACAAAAATGTACCATGAGGCCAATGTCCCTGAAATCACAGAAACACAGGTAAAAATAGCTCTCTCAAAAACCAAAAACACAGCATCAATGGGGCCAGATGGTGTCCCAGGCTGTGTCTTGCACGAATTACAAGACAAACTAATCCCTCATCTAAAGAAACTATTCAATCTCAACCTATCCACAGGTTACGTGCCCATGGAATGGCACACAGCAAACAGTAATTCTGCTCCACAAAGGAGGAGCAATGACTGACCCTGGTAATTATCTCCCTATAAGCCTAACCAGCCTGGTCTGCAAGGCTATGGAGTGCATCATCATGGAACTCATTAACAAAGACATAGGAGACCTCCTAACACTTGACTCGACTCAGTTTGGCTTTGTGAAGGGCAGATCATGCCTACTGAGCCTGGTTGACTTCTTTGAGACAGTTACCAAAGCCATTGATGAGGGAAAGGTGGTTCATACAACCTATCTAGACCTTGCCAAGGCTTTCGACACCATTCCTCACTCGGGTATCATAGACAAACTCACCAGCCTAAACATAAACCCCCACATCATGAGATGGGTTGCCAGCTAGCTTACAGACAGAATCCACATGGTAAGAATAGCGGGATCCATGTCCGACTCTAAACCAGTCACAAGTGGTGTCCCACAGGGTTCAGTCTTGGGCTCCCTACTGTTTGGCATATATTTCTCAGAAGTGCAGGCAAACACAGGAGGTCTGTGGCTGACAAAATTTGCTGATGACTGCAAACTGGGATCCATAACTGACACTCTGGATGACACGGACATTCTCCAAAAGGGCCTCACAGAGACTGACACATGATGTCAAAGTCATGGACTCAAGTTAAATGCCAAAAAATGCATAGTCATTCCGTTTGGGAAAAACAAAACACCCATGAACTACCACATTGGTGGCAGCCCTCTTAAGTCTGAAGAGGTAATAAGAGACCTGGGGACTCAGGTAGATAGTAATCTCTCTTTTGACAATCACATCGCCAAAGTAGTTAGAAAATCCTTCTATGTGGCCCACTGAATTACTAAAGGGTTCGCATCTAGAAATAAAGAGGTTATAGTGCCCCTCTACTCATCACTCATCAGACCCATCATAGAGTACAATGCCCCATTTGGGATGTACCTCACAAGACACTATCAGCAGCTGGAGAGACCACAAAAGTTCCTCACCAAGAGGATCACAGGCCTCAATCATATGCCATATGCAGCCAGACTGAAAAAACTCCGGCTTTACTCAGTGGCATACCGCTTGATCAGAGGTGATCTCTGCCTAACCTACAAAGCCATTTTCAACTCAGAATTGATGGACATGCTGCACCTAAAGAAATCCAAGTCACTATGAGCCACACGCTCCAGTGAGCTAAACCTCAACACTATAATAAATAGAACATGTTGGAGGGACAGATTCCCATCACAGAGACTCCCCATGCTTTGGAGCAAAATCCCAAATAACATTAGGCAGAGCCCCTCAATATCACTCTTCAAGAGGAACCTTGATGAGTGGATGGGAAATAGAAAATACACCCCGGGGATTATGCCTATGGATCTACTTGACAGAGGCTCAGCTAATTAATTAATGGGGAGGCGAAGCCAACACATTCGGGCTAGGCTTATAAATGCCCTTGGGCAGATAGTCTAGTATCCACCTATGAACCTATGTAGATAAACCTGTAAGTGCAGAGATGCCTAACTTATTTCTTATTAGACAACATCATAATGCTTAAAAACAAACTACCTTTTTTAAAGCTAACTGCATTAAGACATGTTCCTTCTTCTGTGAAACAAAAAGCAGCAAGTAATGTGTTAATCTGATTAAAATGTGAAGAAGGGGGCTATTGCTGAGTTCTGTATCACTTTTACTGAAGAAAATCCTATCTGTAGGACTATAAAAACTGAAATGCATGCTTTAGATGAAGTTGCACTTATCAAATGCCACAGAATTGCTGATAGGATTATTGAGTCAACTGTGTGTCACTGTGTAAAAATAATGTAATAAATTGCACTTTAAGAGCAAAGCTAATCAAGCCCTGTTTGAGTTTAAAAGTGTGATTTTTATAATTTGGTCTTCCTTACTATATATGCGGACGGCCATGGTGGTGCAGTGGTTAGCATTGCTGCCTCACAGCAAGAGGTTCTCCGGTTCGATCCTCAGCTGGGGTGCCTTCTGTGCGGAGTCTGCATGTCCTCCCTGTGGTCGCGTGGGTTTCCTCCGGGTGCTCCGGTTTCCTCCCACATCCCAAAGACATGCTGCAGGTTGATTGGACACTCTAAATTGGCCCTAGGTGTGAGTGTGAGTGTGCCTTCTGTGGAAGGTTGGGCGCCGGGCTGGCAACTCGATACCATAAAACTCCACTGCCATTTAATGTGCGGACAAGGTGATCCGCTGTGGCGACCCCTAACCGGGAAAAAGCTGAAAGAAGAAGAAGGTCTTCCTTACTATATATGCATAAAGTTAATAACAATCAAAAGGTGCAGGTAATATACACTAATTATAGTAAAAATATATCCCCTTACATGTTTAGAAATTCAGACAGTTCTGGGAGAACCATTGTGCTCTTTGTCTGCAACCACTGATTTAACCCTTAATGTAATATTAGGAAAATAATTTCCTCATTTTTAAAGCATTATGGAAAATGGTGTGGGGATCTCTAGATAGTGTGTACCAAGCTGATACACCTAGTCAATATAACAGAGGAAGATTAACAAGCCAATACCAATCATGCAAGGATAAGAATGAAGGGGAAAGCAATGTAGTGATAGTCACACAAAGATTCAGAAATCAACCCAATACAGAAAAACTCCAAAAGGAGTTGTAATTCTAATGTGGTTAGACAGTAAAAAGAATCTTATCTGTTACCAGAGGCATCCTTCAAGGATAGAGGAACAGAAAATCAAAACTGTAAGAGATGTCAGGTTAGAAATTGAAGAGCTAATAGGACATTCTGAGATAGAAATCATTACAAGACAGAAAGTCAGCACAGACACTTGCCAAGAAGCATTAGCATGAAAACTGTGCTAAACATAGGAAAATAGAGGCACTTTAGTGATAACCTTCAGAACATGAGTGCAGAAAATGAGACAAGCAGGAGAATGCAGAGTTCTGAGCCTGTGTATGATCTATAAAGTACTACTGAGGATAGATAATAAGCAGATGGAAAGTGTGAACCAAGTAAAAGGTAAAACTGATAAGTATTATTCGGACATACAATTTATAGTGAAGAGCAACATAAGGAAAAAGGGGGGTGTGACATAGTGGTAGCCACTCAAAGTAAGGTGGGAAGAACAACCTAGAAGAAAAGACAGCCCTCAAGATGCCTATTGTGATAGCCAGAAAAATAAAGAAAAAAGTGTTTTTGTATAAAACTATCTTTTGTTGATAAAGACATAAAAGAAACTTCTTTACTAGTATTTTTGGAGGAAGAAGCTACTCCTTCCACCTCAAAGCAGGTTGGTGATGCAAGTAATCCTGTGTTAGTGTACTTAAAAGTAAGCCACATAAACTTTAAAACAACACAAGGGAAAGATTTTACTTTAAGTAGTGATAGAGATAGAGAGAGAGAGAGAGAGAGAAGGAGAGAGAGAGAGAGAGAGAATGGCTAAGATTGTTGGTGAAGTTTATGAACAGGAAGTTCCCATTACTGTTATCCCAATTTTGAGTTAAAAAGTGATTTCTTACATAGGGAAGGTACAGAAAGGAAAGAAATCCACATAAGGTACTAGTGCCAAAGCCGCGCAGGACACTAGTGACTAGGGTTACCACCTGTCCCACTTTGCGAGGGACAGTCCACTTTGTGCAGTTGTGTCCTGACAAAAAATATAAAAAATGGCAAATGTCCTGAGATTGTAGGGCATAATTATGTCCTATATTTTATGTAATAGTTGCACAAAACAGTTATTCTGTATCTAAAATACCCAAATGTTATAAGAAACAGAATAAGCAACTAAAATGCTACAAGAATAAGCTTTTATTTAGTCAAAAAAGTTAAGTTCTATCCTTTGTACTAACCGTGGTTATGTGTTGGCCTGTAAAATCTGATGTTTGTCCCGAAAATGTCCCACTTTGGCCATTTGAAAAGGTGGCAACCCTACTAGTGACAAAGGTAGTGCATAGTCACTGCTAGCAGGTCATCTGTGGATAGGCAAAACTTACACAAGGGTATTAGCCAGATTTTTCTGGCCAGGCATAATGAAAAGGCAAGATACATGTTTTGCTTCTTGTCTAAAATTTCAGAAAACTGCACACCATCCTGGATGTAAAATTCCTTTGATCCTAGGGATTATCAGAGAAGTGCCACTTATCCCCAAAGATACCATGGGGCCATTGGTAAAATCAGTCCATAAGTATCATGCTATGCTAGTCATAGGTTCATAGGTTCATAGGTAGGTACTAGGCTATTAGCCCTAAGGCCTATATAAGCCTAGCCAAAAAGGAACCCTGGCTTTCGCCACCCAAGAAAATTATTTTCCTGTGCCCCTGTCGAGCAGAGCCACAGAAGTGATCCCTGGGGTGAATTTCCTATTTCCCATCCAATCATCAAGATTTTTCTTGAAGAGTGCTAATGAGGAGCTCTGTTTGACATAGATAGGTAGTCTGTTCCAGAGTATGGGACGTCTGTGGGACAGGAATCTATCCCTCCAACATGTTCTGTTTATTGTGGTGACAAGGTTTAGGTCCCTAGAGCATGTAGCTCGGAGGGATTGGGATTTCTTTAAGTGGAGCATGTCCAACAGCTCTGGGTTTGACATAGCTTTGTATGTTAGGCAGAGATTGCCTCTGAGTAGGCGATATCCATCAGAGTAAAGCTGAAGTTTTTTTATACGGTCTGTGTAGGGCATCTGTTTGAGGCCAGTAATCCTCTTTGTGAGGTATTTCTGTGGCCTTTCCAGTTGTTGTAGATGTCTTGTGAGGTACATACCAAAAGGGGCATTGTACTCTATAATGGGTCTAATGAGTGATGAGTAGAGGGAAACAATGACCTCTTTTTTTCTGGATGAGAAACCTTCTGTGATGAGGTGAGCCACGTAGAAGGATTTCCTGACCACTGTGGCGATGTGATTATCAAAGGAGAGATTACTGTCCACCTGTGTCCCAAGGTCTCTTATCACACTTTCAGCATTAAGTAGACTACCACTTATGTGGTAGTCCATGGGTACAGAGTTTTTACCAAAGGGGGTGACAATACACTTTTTGGCATTGAGCTTCAGGCCATGGCTTTGACACCAGGCATCTGTCTTAGTGAGGCCCTTTTGTACTATGTCCACATCGTTAGGAGTTTCGATTATGGCTCCTAGTTTGCAGTCATCTGCAAACTTTGTTAGCCAAAGACCTTCTGTGTTAGCCTGTACTTCAGAGAAGTAGATACCAAACAGGAGAGGACCCAGGACTGAACCATGTGGTACTCCACTTGTCACTGGTCTGAAGTCAGATTTGGAGTTTGCTACTTTCACAGTGTGGGTTCTGTCCATGAGCCAGCTGGCAACCCATCTTGTGACATAGGGATTTATACCTAGTTTTTAGTGAGCTTATCTATAATTCCAGAGTAGGGGATGGTGGCGAAAGCCTTGGCGAGATCTAGATAAGCTGTGTGAACCACCTTACCCTCATCTATGACTTTGATGACTGCTTCAAAGAAGTCAACCAGGTTTAGGAGACATGATCTGCCTTTTACAAACCCGAACTGGGTAGGGTCCAGAGTTTGGAGATTACCAATGTCTTTGTTTATGAGTTCCATGATGATACATTCCATAGCCTTGTAGACCAGGCTCATCAGGCTAATGAGGTGGTAGTTCCCAGGGTCTGTCGTGGTTCCCCCTTTGTGGAGTGGGATAACTGTCACCGTGCACCATTCAGTGGGCACAAAGCCTGAGGTGAGGCTATGATTGAACATGGTACTTAGGTAGGGTGCCAATTCATTCTGTAATTTGTGTAGAACGCAGCCTGGGATATTGTCAGGTCCCATGGATGCTGTATTCTTGGCTTTGGAGAGTGTGTTTTTTACCTGTGCAGCCGTGATTACAGGAACTTTGCATTCTTTCAGTATAGAGATGGGCCCTCTAGGGGGTAAGAGGGGGGTAAAGTTAGCACTGAACCTATCTGCCAGGATGTTGGCAATATCAGTTGGTTCTGTATATTTAGTGCCATTGTGCTGTAACTCAGAGCAGATCTGAGTGTTGCCATTGAGATTCTTGACATAGCTACAGAATGCTTTGTGGTTGTCTTTAGAGTCAGTGGCAATTTTGTTTTCATAACTAGCTTTGGAGGATTTTATGAGGGATCTCAGCTTCTTACTGAGGTTGACCAGGGAGTTCCTCCAGTCATGGGATTTTACTCTTTTTTGCAACAGTTTCTTTCTTCTGTTGTAGAGTTTGTTTATGGCAGAGGACCACCAAATTGGCTTCCTTTTTTTGGAGGATAGCATCTTGGTTCTATAAGGGATAGCATGATCCATGCACTCATGTAAGTGTTTATAAAGTGCATTTGTGTAGGCTTTAGCAGTCATACCTCTATTGTCCGTCTGCATGGGTGTCATGAGGTTTGCCACTTCTGTCTTAAGAAGTGTGAAGTTGGCTTTGGAGAAGATTTTTACGGTGGTTTCCCTATTTGGGGTGGGGGTGGGATGTGGATGTCTAGGGTGATTAGCTTGTGGTCGGATCTGACCGATGAGGAATTGACCTCTGGTGTGGAAAACCAGTTGCCCATGTTGGTAATGACCAGGTCTAGGATATTGCTACCCCTGGTGGGGGTGTGTTCATAAGGGACTATACCACCAAATTTGCAGAAATGCCATTACACACTAATTGCTTCATCAGGAAACTGGTACTGTTATTATTCAGAGTAGGTATCCTTAAGGAGACACTTATTTACCAAGATAGTCAGCGGTTTTAAGTCAAACACTGAAGAAATCGGTCTACCATCCAGAGATGGATGAATTAGTAAAAAGCTTTAAAAAAACACTGAAATCCATACTAACAAAAGTTGTAGATGCATAGCATAAGAAATGGGACCAGTTCTATAAGGATAGCATGATCCATGCACTCGTGTAAGTGCTTATAAAGTGCATTTGTGTAGGATTCAGCAGTTCTCTAATTGGGGGTGGGAGCAGGATGCGGATGTCTAGGGTGATTAGCTTGTGGTCAGATCTGACCAATGAGGAATTGACCTCTGGTGTGGAACACCGGTTGCCCATGTTGGTAATGACCAGGTCTAGGATATTGCTGCCCCTGGTGGGGGTGTGATCATAAGGGACTATACCACCAAATTTGCAGAAATGATATTACACACTAATTGCTTCATCAGGAAACTGGTACTGTTATTATTCAGAGTAGGTATCCCTAAGGAGACACTTATTTACTATGGTAGTCAGCGCTTTTAAGTCAAACACTGAAGAAATCAGTCTACCATCCACAGATGGATGAATTAGCAAAAAGCTTTAAAAAAAACCCACTGAAATCCATACTAACAAAATTTGTGGATACATAGCATAAGAAATGAGACCAGTTGTGCCCATAGGTACTGTCTGTAATCAGACTTCATCTGAGCTTATATCATCAGAACTTCTATATGTTATTTAGGCATCAGAGGACTACTAGACAAGGAATCTTTAAATGTGTGATAGACTACCATGTTCCTCCTCCTAAAAACATCCCTCCATCCATAACCTCTTTTCACCATTTATGCACATGGAGTTTATAGTGTCACTTCAACAGTGACAATCATCTAGAGGTAGTGTTCATACCACTGGGTGACTAGCCCTGCCACAGTTGTTCCTCCATGCCACACAGACACACACACACACACACACACACACACACACACACACACACACACACACACACACACACACACACACACACACACACACACACACCAGCCCTCTCACCTATGACTAATTTTGAGTGTCTAATTCAACTACCGCATGTCTTTGGAATGTGGAAGAAACTAGAGTACCTGGAGAAATCTCACATGAACACAGGGAAGACATGGAAATTCCACACAGAAGGCACCCAGCCAAAAACTGAACCAAAGAACCTCTTGCTGTGAGGTGACAATGCTGCTCACTGGGCCTCTGGGCCAACCTGTGTTCATCCTCCTAAATGTAACCTAAAGAACAAACACCTTCAAGAATCTCATAGACAACACAGACAGTAGTCATCATGAAACATACTTCTAAGAGTCACACTGACTTAGTTTAAAAGCTGATAAGGCAGACCTCCACAAATACAATATCCTAGTCACAGGTGACTCCATAGTAAGACACACTGATACATCACTCACCAGGCTGTACAAGGAGAGGTTCACAATCAGTTGCCTATCAGGTGCCAGGATTCACCACATCATACATGCACTCATGTCTTTGCACCACAAGTAGACATATGACATAGTAATAGTGCACTTAGGTGTAAACGACTTGAGACATACCTTCCTGGACTATATAAAAAGAGACATAATGAAACCCTTAGAATATATCACTGAGGCAGGTGTGAACCTGGCCTTGAGCAGCATTCTACCATCAACAGGAATGATGCCACAATATAAACAAAAGATTATTGATTTCAACATTTGCCTTTGCTTCTTGGGTCATTTTATGGGGGTGCAATATATATACATACATATATATATATATATATATATATATATATATATATATATATATATATATGAAGGAGATAGCAGACAGTCTTAACTAATTTTCCTGTGATGGTCTTCATCTACCCCCCAATACTTTCGTATATTGGCTAAAATCTTGTCCACACTATAGTGCCATTTTAGGCAATGTCAGTCTTAATAAACTTCCAATATAATAAAAGAGAATTTAGATGACATAAAAGTACTGCTGCTCATTGTTTAGAGCCTTAACAAAAAAAAAAAAAACTTCATTCCCTATACGTTCCTCCTATCATGGAAAACACCTGGTTTGAGAAAAATGAGAGCACAGCATCAGTGCAGGGTTTCAATGCTTACCACATGTTCAGGCCCATGTATCAGATTAATGCACTAAAGGGAGAGGTATATCCATATTCTTAATAAATGGCAAGAGATAAGTCTCCACTACTAAAGGTGACTCAGAACAAAGTACAAACTAGGCAAATAGGTACTGAGTTCACCAACACGATTAAAATGTTTCAACTTTAATAAACAAAGTTAAAACTCACTAAAACTGTAGCAAAGCTTAAAAACAGATGAAGCATTAAGCAATAAGTTCTTTCGGCAAGTTTGCCTTCTACAGACCGTGGCTTCCTGTGCTTCATTCCATAAACAAATATTCACCAATCAGGTGATTTCCTTGCAATGTCGGTCCCTCCTACCACAAGCTGTCAATCACTTTCTTGGTGGCAGACAAGCCTCCAATATTAACCACTGGAGAGGTGTTTCTGTTTCAGAATAGGTTTCATTGGTGAACTCAGTACCTCTTTGCCCCATATTCTTAAAAAATCCCCTCTAGACTTCTCATAAATGACCTGGAACTCCTCCATGTCCAGCTTGCTATTAATAAAACCCCTTATCACATCATATCCTAGCTAACCATAGGGCACTCTCTATGTCCTCTTCAGCCAGTACCTCCTACCTAACCAGTATGAAGTCCCGTTGCATTAAGGCAAAAACATTCTTCTAGGAGACATCAGCTACCCCTTCATTAACTGGGAGGCCTATACATCTTCATACATGAATAAACAGAAATCTCTGTACTCCATCAATACAGACTGTCTTGGGCTAGTTATTCTGCATTCCACCACAGGTAAGAATATCCTGGATTTGGTCTTTACCGGTATGGGCATCTTTGCTCCCCACCAAGTGTAACTTTGTCCCTGGTCAAATCAGACCACAAATTACTCACATTCACTTTAAGAGTGAAGCCAAAAGCATCTACCAATACCTCAGTATTCAGAGATTATGCCAAGGCTAATCTGCTAAAGAGTGATAACATGGCTAAATTCCTAAGTCGTTTCCATCTTGACAATTCTACTGCTTATGCTGAATTTTTTTAATGCCAAATTCTGGGCATATGTAAATAGTTGCAAAGATGCATCTGCCCTCCTTTGAAGAAAATATAATGCCAAACTTAAAAACAAACCACCATGGTGGAACCCTAATATAAACAGGAGTGGCCAAGGCATTCATGAGACTTCTGCATGATGTTTAGCAGGTGTGCTCAAAACACAAATCGAGGTGATCCTTAATTAGCATACTGCTTAGCCAGGTGAATCTGCATAATATAAGTGCAATGAGAATACACAAAACCTCATCTTGCTATGGCAGAAACCTGTGGAACTCATAGTTCAATACCTACAGAAGGTGAATTTCAAAAGAAAACATTACTTCAGAAAAAATAATTCTGCCTATATATGCTAAGTACAATTATTTCCATGTCCATTCATTTGTAATATGACTACTTTAAAATGCTATTCAACCTAAGGACAATAAGATGTATGTTTGTAAGCATGTCTAAGTATTGAGAGGGAGATTGCAAGGGAACAACAACTGCTTAGCTACAGAATTGTTAAGCTTATTGGGATGCACACCCATGAGCACATACTCTGAGCACAGATCAAAACATTTTACTGTTGTATACATTTCACATATATTAGTAGCAAAAATATTTGTAATGGTGAGACAAATAGTCATATCTCTTTGGTTAGTTGAAATGTTTTGATTGTTTTATGGGGGATATATGGTCAGTAAACATGGGTGCCAGGCATTACTTAAAGAGTGTGGATAAAGATATAAGATGTCAGGTACACGAACAGCATTATATATGACTGAGAAGGATACTGGTGGTGTTAAGATTTGTATAGCACATGCAAGTCCACTTTTCCATATCAACAGAACAATGCCTAAAAAACAGGCAAAGCAGAAACACCCTACTACATCTGCTGAAATATGATTAATGTAAACCCAAGTTCTTGGATGCAGGGAATGAGGTACTACTTCAGGTCCTCCATCTAGAAGAATGATGACTCTTTGGCCTGCATGCAGCAGACCAGCCCTACCATGATTGTGCCCGGGAGGACATTGTAACTAACATTAATGTGGTTCTTGGGCAGGATCAAGGTTATGAAATGGTTCACATCTAGGCCACTGATATGATACATGGTGCTAAACAAAAAGTACAACTCTTGGCACAGGAACGAACACAGGGCAGTAGGTGTTGGTGGGGAGGGCATCAATTACACCACTGACCATGGAGACAGAGGAGCTACTGGCCTCTTTCAAAGAAAGTGGCACCTCAACAGTATTCCGCAGTGAGGTGCTGGATGGTAGGACAGAGCTGGATAGGCCACAGAGACACACAACTGCAGATGGTTGAGGGAGTAGCTTTATTTCTGTGTATCAGTACTTGCAAGTCCTCTGTATTCCTTAGTTACTATAAAACTTATTAAAACCGTCTGACTTATGAATTACAGGTACATTTGTGTTCAACATTTACAACCATCTGCACAAGGTATGCATGTAAGGTATTACTTTTTATGATGTTTATATTTATAAAACCCTCAATTGCTTGTATACATCTGTGTTGGGTCATACTTACACTGGATATTTTGTGCTTTTGTGTGTTCACAGGTGGTACTTTATCCAGCTCCAGCACTGTGGAATTGCCCTATTTGATGTTGGAGGATCTGCAGACTCTGATAATGATGGCAGGGAAAAGCTGGCACAGTCCAGGGCCACGAAGTATGTGTGCTGGACACAGGGAATGTGATCATTGCTTCCCCAGCATAGAACATAGGCACAGCCTCTGTGCTTTTGGATACCCAGGCTATCCATACCTCATAGGGAGGACAGGTTAATGGGGGGATGTTGTTGATCAGGGAGGTGAGCTGACACCCAGTATGCAGATTTCAGAATCTCTCCCTAGCACTCAAGTGCAGAGAGGTATGCAGGGTGTGGTAATGCTTCTTGCTGGAGACATGATTGCTGCTCAACACTTGAGGCCGGTGTGTCATTCACCTCACCCCAGTGTATGTGCAGGACCATCATGGAAGCACAGGCTAAGGTTAATACCATCACAGCCATGGTGCAGATGGTGAGGATGATGCAGGGTGTTCATGATGACTTACAGAAGTGCATGTCCCATCCATAGATACAATCAGTCATGCAATGTTTTCTCTGGCTCACCAGCCAGGGGTGAGAGGCAAACCACAGAGACAGATATCTGCTACATCTACAGCTGTTAGCCAATGTACTAATGGGCTACCAAGATCCTGTTCCCACAATGCTAACTGTTGTGGAGGTGTCCACTTACAAGAGAGGCCAACCCAGTAGCCATGACTGTCGTTATTGCACATCTCATAGCAGATGTCTTTTAAGGTCATGCAGCACACCACCACCACCAAACTAGGGTTGTGGTACATCCAGTGCATGTCCTGGTAGAACTAGCTCTCATGGGTGGGGGCATACATGGGATGGTGAACACTGCTGTGCATGTCCTGGACATGTTGAGTAGACTGAGCCACAATGCTGCAACTACTGCTGAATCTATGCCCCTGCAGATCAAACTCACACCAAAACAGCCCCCACAACATCTCAGAGCTCCAGTGACCCTGGCCATTCTCAGTACTGGCATTTTACAGAAAAGTGTGTTGCACTTTCACTCTCCTCAGCTCTCAGAACTCATACACACTTCTCTTTGAAGGTCATGCACATCTACGTTCCCTTCTCCAAGTGTGAAAAATTATGATAGCTGTGTCCTACCATTTGTATATTGATACTTCAATTGCCTATGTCTGATGTACACTGTGATTTGACTAATCATTAGTAAACACAGCCTGGTGTTGGTTTTGCAAGCATCATTTTTACTTTAGTGTATTTCCTTTACTTTTCTATACTATGTTCTAAAGCTTAGACAAGTCTCTACCTCTTTGTTAGTGCCCCTGCATAGTGTACCCTCCTCCGTCTCTCTTGGTCATTCCCTGCTACTGGCTTGTCCTCTGTCTTATTACCTAAGTTTGTCTCTGCTGCCTGTTATGATGTGATCTAGTGCCCTTGCAAGTGTCAATCCTGCTGTAAATGCTTCCTAAGTATAATATTGTGTAACACTGCACAGACAGCTACTAGTTTTGTAAGTGTGTCAGGGTCATATTGCAGGATACCACCAGATGAAACCAGACAGCAAAAGTATGCCTTCAACAGACCTAACACATGCTTAGTAATGTTTCTTGTTTGCAGTTGTGCACATTTGTTCCCATGGTCAGGTTTTATGGATTTATTATGGGTGTCATGACCTGGGATTCCAGGACCTATCTGATATCCCCAACAACATGAACCTTTAGGAAATTAGCCCTTGCAAACTGCTGGCACAAGTCCCAGACATGCCATATGTAGGAGACATAATTGCCTGGGTAGGTTGCACACACCTTGCACTAACACCCTGGACATTGCAGACCACATGGCAGTTAATGGAGTGATATGTTTTGCCATTCATATATCTCCCTTCCATTTCACCAGCTGAAATATTTATTAATGTGGTACAGTCTATGGTCCCTATTATCTCAGGGAAATGGGTTATATTATCAAAGTCTAGCATGGTGTTGGCGCTCTTCTCTGTGGTACATGGGAACCACATAAGCTTCCTCACATGCTGAAGCTTCTCATCAAGAAACTAGGCTGATGCTTGAGATACCTCGACCGTGTCCACAGTCGGTTGATGAAATATTCCTTTAGCTAATATATGTAAATCCACATAAATCTTGTTATCAGTGAGACAGGTACTCCATGATTCCCACTAGGTTGCAGATGAGGTCAGTACATGTCCACTATCCAAACACTATTGGCCCACGTTGTTAGTGTCGTTAAGTCCATGAAATGTTAAGCACAGTCTGATAGACCAGGCCATCCAAGGCAGACGACATGCACTGTCAGGCATAAAAAGAATGTAACAGCCTCTTTGCAGATGCACATTTACTAAAGCTGTGGCAACTCCTAACATTATTTAATGATTCAGTCAACCTGAACATGAGCATTCAGCCAGATTCAAATATACATCTCCATTGCATGGCATTTGTAATTTTCTGAATTGCTCTGACATCTTGTTTTGCCTCATTAGCATACACAGATACACATTTCAATAATGTTGCTCACCACCATGTCATTATACTTCTTGGCACAGACACGTTGTGCAGCTTGCTCTTCTGAATTGCATACTCTGCACATTGACTCTTATCCTGCAAAATCACTTACCACAATGCAACAAAGCTTTGTAAATCCAACCCAGTGTCTGTACCATGACACAACCACAAGCCCTGGGGTCACTTGTATACTCGCATTTTATTAATGACCTGCCATCATGTCTTCCTATTATAGACTATGCATTGTACACAAATGACTTGGTAATGCTAATAGTCTCAAAAAATCATTAGTGAATTAACTTGGATTTATAAAATGATTTCTGTACAGTGTGGAAATAGGTATGTAAAAATGATTAACCATTAAAACTGAAATAACAATTATGTTGTTAAGAACACATAAAAGAATTGCTAATGGCATATTATTATTCTGTTTTTTTTTTAATGTCATATACTTGTTCATCAAGAATCTTAGATAACACCATCATATGATGTACTGTCTTTCAAAAATATGTCAAATACTTTGGAACATTCACTTAAAACAAATGCACAGAACAGCAAATAAATAAGTTTCTTAACCAACTGAAGCTGTCATACAATATATCTTAACCTTTTATCCACAGAAGCTGGATTGGCAATTGCAAATAATGTACTTCTACCCGGGCTGGAATACTTTCACTACTTTTCACTTATTGGGGGATAGCATTCCAGATGTTAGGTGAACTTTGCTAAGTCTTTGCAGCAGTTATGGTTTCTGCAGGTGTTTGAAACTGGAAGACATTCTGACTTCTGAAATTTTAAGTTGAATTTCTAAGAGCTTTTATGCAAAGCAGAAGATAAGTTATTCAGCAGTTTGGAAATCAAGCAACTAAGTGAAAAGGTAGCTATAGCTTTTCCCTCTACAATCATCCTTTTTTTTTTTTTTTTGCAAGATCACAGAGTGAAGTTGATGATTATTGTCCAGATATACAAATAGTGGTATCTTATTCTGTGGCGTTTCTAATGTGTAGTGAGTAGCTTGCTATAATGGAAAAGACATATTCTGCTATTTTGTAAACTCCTAAAATCTGACCTTCAGACAAATGTATGTGTAGCTGCCCTCAGGCTCCTGGTTAAGGCACATCTGCCAGTACTTCATGCTGCATGATACTACTGTTACAGTGCCAGCAGTCCAATACTTCATGCTGCATGGTACTACTGTTACAGTGCCAACAGTCCAATACTTCATGCTGCATGGTACTACTGTTACAGTGCCAACAGTCCAATACTTCATGCTGCATGGTACTATTGTTACTGTGCCAACAGTCCAATACTTAATGCTGCATGATACTACAGTTACAGTGCCAACAGTCCAATACTTCATGCTACATGATACTGCAGTTACAGTGCCAACAGTCCAATACTTCATGCTACATGATACTACTGTTACAGTGCCAACAGTCCAATACGTCATGCTGCATGATACTACTGTTACAGTGTCAACAGTCCAATACTTCATGCTGCATGGTACTACTGTTACAGTGCCAACAGTCCAATACTTCATGCTGCATGATACTACTGTTACAGTGCCAACAGTCCAATACTTCATGCTGCATGATACTACTGTTACAGTGCCAACAGTCTAATACTTCATGCTGCATGATACTACAATTACAGTGCCAACAGTCCAATACTTCATGCTGCATGATACTACTGTTACAGTGCCAACAGTCCAATACTTCATGCTGCATGATACTACAGTTACAGTGCCAACAGTCCAATACTTCATGCTGCATGATACTACTGTTACAGTGCCAACAGTCCAATACTTCATGCTACATGATACTACTGTTACAGTGCCAACAGTCCAATACTTCATGCTGCATGATACTACAGTTACAGTGCCAACAGTCCAATACTTCATGCTGCATGATACTACAGTTACAGTGCCAACAGTCTAATACTTCATGCTGCGTGATACTACTGTTACAGTGCCAACAGTCCAATACTTCATGCTACATGATACTACTGTTACAGTGCCAACAGTCCAATACTTCATGCTGCATGGTACTACTGTTACAGCGCCAACAGTCCAATACTTCATGCTGCATGATACTACTGTTACAGTGCCAACAGTCCAATACTTCATGCTGCATGATACTACTGTTACAGTGCCAACAGTCCAATACTTCATGCTGCATGATACTACAGTTACAGTGCCAACAGTCCAATACTTCATGCTGCATGATACTACTGTTACAGTGCCAACAGTCCAATACTGCATGCTACATGATACTGCAGTTACAGTGCCAACAGTCCAATACTTCATGCTGCATGATACTACTGTTACAGTGCCAACAGTCCAATACTTCATGCTGCATGATTCTACTGTTACAGTGCCAACAGTCTAATACTTCATGCTGCATGATACTACTGTTACAGTGCCAACAGTCCAATACTTCATGCTACATGATACTACAGTTACAGTGCCAACAGTCCAATACTTCATGCTGCATGATACTACTGTTACAGTGCCAACAGTCCAATACTTCATGCTACATGATACTACAGTTACAGTGCCAACAGTCCAATACTTCATGCTGCATGATACTACAGTTACAGTGCCAACAGTCCAATACTTCATGCTGCATGATACTACTGTAACAGTGCCAACAGTCCAATACTTCATGCTGCATGATACTACAGTTACAGTGCCAACAGTCCAATACTTCATGCTGCATGATACTGCTGTTACAGTGCCAACAGTCCAATACTTCATGCTACATGATACTACTGTTACAGTGCCAACAGTCCAATACTTCATGCTGCATGATACTACTGTTACAGTGTCAACATTCCAATACTTCATGCTGTATGATACTACTGTTACAGTGCCAACAGTCCAATACTTCATGCTACATGATACTACAGTTACAGTGCCAACAGTCCAATACTTCATGCTGCATGATACTACAGTTACAGTGCCAACAGTCCAATACTTCATGCTGCATGATACTACAGTTACAGTGCCAACAGTCCAATACTTCATGCTGCATGATACTACTCTTACAGTGCCAACACTCCAATACGTCATGCTACATGATACTACTGTTACAGTGCCAACAGTCCAATAATTCATGCTGCATGGTACTACTGTTACAGTGCCAACAGTCCAATACTTCATGCTACATGATACTACTGTTACAGTGCCAACAGTCCAATACTTCATGCTACATGATACTACTGTTACAGTGCCAACAGTCCAATACTTCATGCTACATGATACTACAGTTACAGTGCCAACAGTCCAATACTTCATGCTGCATGATACTACAGTTACAGTGCCAACAGTCCAATACTTCATGCTGCATGATACTACTGTTACAGTGCCAACAGTCCAATACGTCATGCTACATGATACTACTGTTACAGTGCCAACAGTCCAATACGTCATGCTGCATGATACTACTGTTACAGTGCCAACAGTCCAATACTTCATGCTACATGATACTACAGTTACAGTGCCAACAGTCCAATACTTCATGCTGCATGATACTACTGTTACAGTGCCAACAGTCCAATACTTCATGCTGCATGATACTACTGTTACAGTGCCAACAGTCCAATACTTCATGCTACATGATACTACTGTTACAGTGTCAACAGTCCAATACTTCATGCTGCATGATACTACAGTTACAGTGCCAACAGTCCAATACTTCATGCTACATGATACTACAGTTACAGTGCCAACAGTCCAATACTTCATGCTGCATGATACTACTCTTACAGTGCCAACAGGGACGTCGGGAGGCATACGCACTGTACTGATTTCAGTACAACTTATGTAGAAAGGGGGGTAGCATTTTAAAAAATTTTTTCGCGCTTTTACTGCACGATGACGTCAGCGCACTTTAGGCAGCCAGTCGGAATGGAGCTCTTGGAGCTGGTCTCACTTCAAGCGGGAAGATTCATTATTTTGGAGCTGGTCTCACTTCATGGAGGGTAATATGAAGTACGATTCCCGAACTGGTCTCGCTTTACGGATTTGTTATGATGGAGCTGGTTTCACGTCATGGAGGGTTGGTGAGTAGTGAACTGTACGGATTCGTTATGTTGGAGCTGGTCTCACATCGAGTGTGAGGATTTGTTATGCTGTGTGTGTGCGTGAGGATTTGTTATGCTGTGTGTGTGTGTGAGGATTTGTTATGCTGTGTGTGTGTGTGAGGATTTGTTATGCTGTGTGTGAGGATTTGTTATGCTGTGTGTGTGTGAGGATTTGTTATGCTGTGTGTGTGGATTTGTTATGCTGTGTGTGTGTGTGTGTGAGGATTTGTTATGCTGTGTGTGAGGATTTGTTATGCTGTGTGTGAGGATTTGTTATGCTGTGTGTGAGGATTTGTTATGCTGTGTGTGAGGATTTGTTATGCTGTGTGTGTGAGGATTTGTTATGCTGTGTGTGTGAGGATTTGTTATGCTGTGTGTTTGTGTGTGTGTGTGAAAATGCCCCAGGTGGGATGCACTGGTGTAATTACTCATGGTGGTGTGGTAGGGAATACCTCAGGCTTGAACCCTGTGCCTTGTATGCATGTGTTAAAGACCTGAATTCCCTACCCACCACCATTTGTAAATAAATTGCAGATTTTTGCCTCATGTTTGATCTGATCAATATCTGTATGTATCTGTGTTTTTTAAATATTGCAATGCTTGAAATTTGATGGTGCAGTGGTAGCAACGTAGCATTGATGCCTCACAGCTGTAGGTTCTTGGGTTTGGTTCTTGGCTGGGGTGCCTTCTTTGTGTGTGGGGGGGATCTGTATCTTCTCCCTGTGTTTGTGTGGGTTTGCTTTTGTGTCCTCCCATGTTACAAAGACATGTCTGCATTATTTTTTCCTGGGCCTCTGCTGAGAATTGTGTTTTTTTTTTTTTTTTGTTCCAAGTCAGACTGTCCTGATTAACAAATTGACAGGCATTTAAATTTCAGGCTTCAGGTTTCTGAATGTTTACTTTCTTACATAATTTGATGGTGCAGTGGCAGTATTGTTGCCTCATAGCTGTAGGTTTTCTGGTTTGATTCTTGGCTGGGTTGCCTTCTGTGTGGAGTCTGCATCTTATCCCTGTGTTTGTGACATAGTAAAACAACTTTTTATTCTAGCAATAAATATAGCAATTTTTTTTAAGTTTATGACTATTTGAAATTTGTCCTTATTTTTGTGAATGTAATACCCCATTATTGGCTTTGTCCAGGTTTTTTGTGCTAAGGTTGACAGCTATGGCAAGAATTGAATTCATTGAATATGTTTGAGGGCTGTATTCCCTCATTACTGGGTTTGTCCAGGTGTTTTGTGCTAAGAGGTTGACAGCTATGGTGAGAACTGAATTCATTAAATGATAGCCATTTAAGTTTCAGTCTTCCTCTCTTTCACAAAGCAGGTGATTTGGCATAGTGGTATGTTGTTCTGACTATTTTGCACAGTGACCTTGGCAGTAAAATGTATGATGGTAACACAGCATTTTATTCTAGCAGCTTTCCAAGATTATACAACCAATGTTTAATGTGTTCCTGTTTTTTGCCCTTTTGACCCACCCCAATAAATTTGGCTTTTTCCAGACTTCTTGTGCTGCGATGTTGAGATGTAGTTGAGTATTGCGTAGATTTTACAAGGAACTGAGAGCTGCAGGGGAAGAGAAGTTTAGTGCTGATTATGCTAAGTCAGCTCGCATTGCTAGTAGCACAAAATGTTGTGTACTTGCTTTTAATGCAGAAGGTTGTTGGTTCTACTCCCATAAGGGGTGAATGCTGCTATACTGAAAGTTAAGACACTGACTATGAGCCTGTTATCAGTTTGCCATCCATTTTTTATTGCAATATTGCTAGCTTATTAATGTAATTTAGGCAATTTATTCCTCAGGGGGGCATCAGACACTATTTTTCGGTGAAGTCATGAAATATAAAGGTGATTGCTAGCAGCAACCTCTTCTTTAGTTAGATTTATTTAACGTGGAATTATTTAGATTACTTTTTTTACTACTTCAGAGATTGTGCATATTATTTACTGATAATGGTGGACTGTAGAAGTTTGACTAGACTTTTATGATGGAAATGTTCTGAATTGGGCAGTTTTGTTTCATTGTTTACTGGAAAAATGTTCAAAGCAATAGGAAGGTGTATCAAAGAGCACATGTATGTTTCATATGCAAGGGGCCTATGATTTAAAAGCAGCCCAGAATTAATTTTTATCTGCCACGGGTAAAATGTATTTTTCTTTGAATGTGGGTTTTAATGTTGTTTCAATGAATGTGAGTTTCAAGGGCAGAGAAGTTTTAATGCCAAGTTTGTTTAGCAGATGTCTTAGTGTTTGTGCTGTAAAATGCAAAATAAAACTTTCAAATGACGTTCAAATCATCATAGAAGTAAATCAGTATGCACATTAGTGTTTATGGTAAATGGAGTGAAATAGCAAAGTAATGGATCATTGGAATGGCTGCAGGGGGAGGCTACATTCGACCATGGTTTTATGAGGGGGAAGGGCGGCAAACTTAGACAGCCCCAGCTGAACTATACCTCCCAACTGTCCAGATTTTCAAAGAATGAATAGATTTTTGCTTCTTATTTTTGGTTTGTTCCTCAATTTGTGGTTTTCTGGCAAATGATTTAGGAATTAAGTCACTAAATAATGACACACTAGTTTCAGACTTTATAACCTTCAGAAAAATGCATGCTAAAATAAGACCTGTTCTATCAACTGTCCCAGTTTATACAAGAGCAATTTTTAGTACTGTTTATATGTTCCTTCAATATATTTGGCCTTGTCCAGATTTATTGCATTAACAGGTTGAGAGGTACATGCAAATTGCTTTATAGAATTAGGCATAGCCAAACCTCAACTGTCCCTGATTTTGGCTCAAAATGTTGCTCTTCCCCTAATGATCCCTCCACAAAATATCAATTTTGGAAGAAAACATAGAGGGTTTACTTTACTTTTATAAATAACTGTAATGATCAGAGTTATACATTACTTTTATTTCAGAAATGCATGTAGATTCTCTAATTTTGTCAGCTGCTCTAAGTTAACTGTGCTCATATTAAAATGGTGACCATCCTTTGACAGGTTCCCAGCTGTATTGTCTGGCAATTTTATATTTTTGCATCCCATTTTTGGTCCGTTTTTCATAATATTGCAGTTTTCTGGCAAATTAGTGGCAAATTGTTAAAGACTGAAGTTAGAAAATAATGCAGACATTTCAGTTTCAGATTTCATACCTTTCAGAAAATTCGTACTGATGCAAGACCTACTACTACTATTCTATTATCTTTCTAAGTTTATAAGAGCAATATTTAAAAAAAATGTCCTTATTTTTGGGCCTTTGCCTCAGTTTTATTTATGAGTTTGTTGCTGTAAGAGGTTGAGAGGTTGTGTGTGTGTGTGTGTGTGTGTGTGTGTGTGTGTGTGTGTGTGTGTGTGTGGTAGGTAGCATACCTCTCAACTGTTCAAATTTTGCAGAATGTCCAGATTTGTGCCCCATATTTTTTGTCTGGTCCTCATAAATTTTGTGATTTTCTAGAAAATCATTGAAGGCTGAAATTGCTAAATAATGACAGACATTTGAGCTTCAGACTTCATGTCTTTTAGAAAAATTCATACTAGCACAAATCCTGTTATTCTAGCAACTTTCTAAGTTCACGAGAACATTATTTAATATCTGTCCCTGTTTATTTTAGGCTTTGTCCATATTTCTTGCACTAAGAGGTAGGTAGGGGGGTGTGTGTGAATGAAACATCCTAGTTAGTGGTAGCAGGTGGTTAGTAATTTACTCAAGCTCAAAACCTGTACCTTAGTTACAGAAAACAAAAGCATAAGGTCTCTACCCCAATTACCATGCTGCATTTTTCAAAGAACTGTCATTTCAGGTTAATTTTCAATTCATGGAACCGAGTTTGAGTGAATTTATATTATATTACTGAAGAGGCATTACAGCGGATGCCTCTTCATCGACACTAAAAGAGCGAACCGTGAATTACGAGAATGGCCGTAGCTTGGCTGGGGAGGGGGGTAGCAGTTTGAGAGCTGTCAGTACAAATTTGAAAATCCTAGCTACACCCCTGAGTGCCAACAGTCCAATACTTCATGCTACATGATACTACAGTTACAGCGCCAACAGTCCAATACTTCATGCTGCATGATACTACAGTTACAGTGCCAACAGTCCAATACTTCATGCTGCATGATACTACAGTTACAGTGCCAACAGTCCAATACTTCATGCTGCATGATACTACTGTTACAGTGCCAACAATCTCTTTCTCAAGAGTTGAACTAAATTCGTTCTCATTAATACATGAACTACTTATATATTGTAAACCCTGTAAACTGTGTGTAAATTTTATGCTGTAAAAGTACTGTATTTGCTTCTCATGGGCTTTCTGGTCATAGGTGAAAAGTATCAACAGGAGAGTTTACCCACTTATTTATCAAATACTAAATAAATACTTAATAATAGTTGTAAATACGTGTTGGTAAGAGGAGGAAATGTTATGAGCATTCAGGCTTACAAAGAAATGATTATTGCTCATATATATATATATATATATATATATATATATATATATATATATATATATACACTTTATTCCTATATGTGAGAAAAAATTATTTTTACTGTTTACATTGTGCAATTTTTCCCTGTATGTTATGCATATCATTCTTTTACAGTAGGTATTATTTCTATTTGCTATAATCTTAACTGGAATTTCAGTTGTAAATCCCTGCTATATTTTATATTGCCAAGCAGCCCATGTTGTGGCAGAAAATGGCTGATTTGTTAGGACCAGTTTATTTATCTGGTCAACAAAGCAGATAAAACAAACAGAAAAATAAACAAATAATACATACATGCATTCTCTTATATTCATGCATACATGAATACTACAACATTTATGCAGACAAATTAAGTAACTTAAATAACACCCATAATTCAATTTACTTGTCATTTACACAAAATAGTGATAGTACCTATTCCCATGAAATTCACACATGAAGCGTATAAAAGCAATGTTTAAAAAAATTCACAGGGGAATGGTGTTTAGCCTGCTTTATATGTGGCAGACAGAAAGATGAAATCCATGTCACATTTTAATGAAAAGTAGTAAATACACTGAGTTTGGAATCTCCTTGTTTAAAAAGAATTTAGATCTCAGCTGGACATATTATATCAATAGTGACAGACACAAACTTTGCACCATATTAATGAATACTGATGACTGTCAAAGAAATATTGATAGGCATAGTCTATATTCACTACAGCAGTTGTTCTGACTCTGACCGGCACAAAGAGCTGGTAGGAAAACTGGAAGGGTTGGGGGAAGGACTGGGGCTGAGGACAAATGTAACTTCATAGCTTAGTGGTAGGAAATAGAGTTGTGGTGAGATGAGCAATGTCAAGAACTAGACAAATGACTAGTGGAGTACCATGGTGGTCTGTCTTGAATACAGTTCTGTTGAGCATGCTTGTCTGAGACATATCTGAGGAAAAGAATAGGAATAAATTTATTCTTGATGGCACAAAGATAGATGTAGCAATGGCAGATCGGAGGTAGAATGTGGTATAGGATATAAAAGGTTGCGAAAGTGAGAAGAAAGGCAGTAGCTAAGGTTTGGTGAAAACAAATGCAAAGCCATGCACTTTGGCCTCAACAACCCTGGGCATTGTATTAAGTGATAGGTTTAATGAATGTAAATCTAGTGGAACAGTAACCTCCTTGGCTCTAGATGCCATACCTTTGTTTATACATTGTACACTATAGAATGATTTCCTCCCTGCTGTAGAAATGTGATGGTAGAAGGCTAGATTACTGTCTATGTGTCCCCAAGTCCCTGACTACTAGGTCGATTCTTAGGGGTGTATTGTCAATATGATATTTACCAGAGGTGGATGACATACCACAAGATATCATTATGCATTTCTTGGTGTTTAGTTTTAGTCCATGGCTTGACACAAATTATTTGTCTGTGTCAGCCCTTCAAGGAGAACATTAGTGTTGGTGGAGGATTGTGTGATTGCTCCTAATTTGCAATTCTCTGCACATTTAGTTAGCCAGATGCTCTTGGCATTGACTTTGACTTCAGAGAAATAAATGCTTAAAAGGAGCAGTTCCAGGACAGATCCTTGATGGACTCTGCTTGTGACTGGCTTCTTTGTAGAGGTGGGCTTCCCAACTCTAACTTCCTGGGCCCTGTCTGTGAGGCAATTTACTGGGTGATATAAGGGTTTGTACCTAACCTACTAAGTTTATCAACAATGCCCAAGTAGGGTATTGTGTCATATGCCTTGGCCATGTCAAGGTAGGCAGTGTGAACGATTTTGCCCTCATCCGTTGCTTTGTTGACCTTCTCAAAGAATTCCACCAGGATGAGTAGGCATGACCTGCCCTTGACAAAACCAAATTGGGTTGGTTAAGTGTCCAGAGTTTTTTATGTCATTATTGATCATTTTCATGATAAATTTTTCATGGTTTTGCCTATGAGGCTAGTAAGACTTATGGGTCTGTAGTTTCTAAGGTCTGTCGATGGCCCACCTTTATGCAGAGGGATGACTGTTGCTGTTCTCCTTTTGTGCAACACAAAGCTTGTTTGGAGGCTACAGTTAAATAGTGATTCCAGACAGCCCGATAGGTCATGTTTGATATTGCCTGGGCCTATCAAAGCAATGTTCTTGTCCTTAGAGAGAGCATTGAGGACCTGGCTATTCATAATAGTAGGGCAAGTTATATTTGATAGTATTTTCTGAGGCGAACTTGAGGAGGAGAGAGGGGTAAAGTTAAAGCTGAATTTATCTGCCAGCAGGTTTGTTCTATCTTCTGAATTGGTATAGGTAGCTCCATTAACAATGACTTCTGCATTTAATTAGTTTATTACCTTTGATGCTGCAGACATAGCTAAAGAATACCTTGTGGCTGTCCTTGGCCTGAGAGGTCAAATTTACCTTAACTTTGGCTTTGGTAGACTTTATTTGTCTTCTGAGTTGTCTGTTTAGTTTGATGAGAATGCTTTTATCCAGCTGGGTGCTACACCTCTAATTTTTGCCATGCTTTTTTCTTTCTGTTATACATCCTATTGATATTGTAGTTCCACTGGGGGTGTTGTTTTTTGAGTTAGTTCTGTACTTATTCCAGATTCCTGGTGGGTATAGTTGTCACTAAGTAGCAATTAACATGCCTGCATAGGGTTTCTGTGAACAGTTCTACATAGGCAGCAGTGTTTTCAGGGTTTATGGTGCCTTGAAATTTTGTCAGGTTATCACTTAATAGTAGGAAGTTAGTCTTAGTTCCTAAACATTTCAGTGTTAGCTGGGGTTCTGGGTTTTATTTTTACATCAAATGAGACTGTTTTGTGGTCTGACCTTACCAGAGAGGATATTACACTAGGAGGTGAGCAGTGCTCTCCTATGTTGGTGAGGACTAGATCCAATATGTTTATGCAACTGGTCAGAGTATTGACAATCTGGCACAGGGAGTCTGTATTTACAAAATCCAGGAATTTCTGTGCCTGCACATTTGGTGTCATATATGATTCCCAGTTAATAGTGGGATAATTTAAGTCGCCGATGAATATGGTATTGGGTTGGAGGGTGACTGTTTATGAAAAGCTTAAATACATGTTATGGGTTTCCTGGGTCAGGGAAGGGGTACTATAGCTTGCAAGGAAGTGGTATGGGATTTTGCCTATGGTGATTTGAACATGGAGAACATCAAGTGCATTGTTTTGTTGACCGGGCTTCAGGTAGATTTATCATTCATGTAAATCAAGACTCTTCTGCCTTTAGTCACCTTGTGTGTAGAAGTTGGTCTAAATGTGTGGAAGGCACTATAGCCTTGCACTGCCAGGGTGCTCTGCATGGCTTTAAACTATGCCTCAGTGGCTACATAGACATCAGTATTCTCTAAGGTGGGGAGAGCATGCAGGGAGTGGAGTTTCTTCAAAGACCACCAAACAAAGCACTATGAAATTAAATAAACCACTAAACCAGTGAAAAAACAGCACACTGAAGTGATAGAGAAAATAATTTAATAAAAAAATACTCTAGTGCCTCAGCAAAACACAACCTTCTTGGAGTTGATACAAACAGTAAAAAACACACTTCTTAAATACACAAACCCAATAAAACTGATTAGCCTATTAGCTTTCTTTTCGGCCTTTCCCGGTTAGGGGTCGCCACAGCGTTACTCCGGTCTGCTAATGATTGGCAGTAGATTTTTATGGTGCTGAGTTGCCAGCCCGACGTCCAACCTTCGGTGAAGGCACGCCCATTCACGCATGTCTTTCGGAGGCCACTCGACGGCGGGGAGGACATGCAGACTCCACACAGAAGGCACTCCAGCCGATAATCAAACAAGAGAACCTCTTGCTGTGAGGCAACAATGCTACCGCTGTACCACCGTGGCTAAGATTAGCCAATTAATCAAATTAAATTAGTCACAAAAGGGCTTTCCAATTACATTCCTTATTCAAGCCCCTAGGACTGAAAGTATCAAATTTAAGATTATAAACTGTTACTTTAAAATGCAATATATTTTTTAAGGCAACGTCATCTCTCTCAATGACTTGCTCCAAAATACATCAGCAACCCCCACCCCGTGAATCAAATTAAAATGCAGAGCTACTGGGTTCTCAAAATTTATATTTTTAATATCTGTAATGTGCCCCTGCAGTCTTAATTTAAAAATTCTTTTAGTTTCATCTATATAGAAAAGACTGCAGGAGCAGGAAATTACATAAATTGCCCCTTTCATAGTACATGTGTAGGAGTTTAAGGGGAAAACGTTAACCCCACTGATTTTTTTCAAAAGATTTCAACATATAGTTACATATGGAGCACTTACCACAAGGAACAGTGCCACGTAAACCTCTAACTATGCCTATATTCTCATTTGGGGGGGGGGGTCATACAAATTATGTACAAACTCATAGTATTGATAAGTAAAACCTTTAGATTTTCTTGGTTTTGATTTGCTATGCCAGAGGGTTTATATATTAGAACATCTACAAGGGGAACGCCCTTACATCGACACATCCAAAGCGAAACTACTAAATCTTGAATGGCCAAAACAATTATTTTTTTCCCAGGGAAAAAAATCACTGGGCCAACAAAAAAACAAACCAACAGACAAAATAAAGTGGTGGATTCACCTCCCCACACCCCCGATGTAGGTGGCTGTGCCTCCCACACCCCCCTACTTAAATATACCAATTCCGAGATCACACTACAGTGGAGGAAACGACAAATTCCTGACAATGGTCAAGCATTTTTTTTTTTTCTGGGAAAATATTCGCTGTTCTGGCCATTCCAGATTTAGTGGTTTCACTTAAGATATGTTGACGTAAGGGCATTTGCTTTTTTGCCCTGTCGACATTCTAATATAGAACATATGTCAGAAGTACTTTAATTCTTTCATTGCCTAAAAAAAGGCACTATGAGAAGGACAATGTTTTAGCTAGTATTCAAAAACCTAGAGGGGAGAAGTGCAGATCAACCCTGGCAAATATTGCACCCCCTTAGAATGACACCAGAAAGACACCAGAAACTAAGCCAATTATTAAAGTCAGTCATTTTCTGTTCTTATTGTGGAATCATCCTTAGAAAAGGAAAATGCTGCTCAGTGCTAGGCTCATACCAGTCTGAGGCACATATTCCAAAAGCTCCATGATGTCTCTCTTCATACAATCTAGGGAATTACATCTCAGGTCATATACCCTCACATGGACTAGGACTGAGTTGTACTAGTACTTGTGCATTGACCTAGGTGTGTTTGCGTGTGTGTAATGTGGCAGATCATGGCCCCAATAAGCAGCTGACCATGAGTTTCTACTTACTCGGCCTGGTGAGAGGGACATCCAATAACCAGAATGTTGAATTGTGTGGTGGCTTGTCTTATGGGCTTAGAAGTAAAGGATCCATAAGCTGTATGTGTTGATGTGGCATTCGGGGCTGCTGGGGGCATTTGTTATGTGTACATTGTCTAGGTCTTTGGGGTTTAAAAGGTTACATTTAAGTGCCTCTGCATACTTGGTCTATGTGTCTACTTTGTACTGAGTGTCAAGGGTGCAGCATGTGTGCTACTGACAACCTGACTGACATTATGAATGCTTTTATGTGGGAGTTTTGCCTCCAGTAACATTATATAAATGCATCTCTCCTACACCTTATCAGTTTGTTTGAGAATTAGATGGTTGTCAGTAAACATGAGGCAATTTCTACATTTCCTCTACATCTACTAAGCTGGTAATGGAGGTAGTGGGAAGGTTCCTATCCACGGCAAAATCCTTTTTTATTGATTAAATGATTGAGGTGAGAATATAATGTCAGGAGTCTTGTCAATGCAAACTAGTCACCCTGTGTGAAATTGGGTATTAGTGAAATTTCAAAGGTGCTTTTACAGGAAAATGTCAACTCAAGGTGCTTCCATCTATACAGGGTGCTGCCAAACACTTGGGAGGAGACTACTAGAGGAGACCCTGACTGTTTATGGATGAAGTATTTAGAGAGATGTTAGATAGCAGCTAATCAAGCCATACTTGCTGAAAAGAAAGAAAGAATTAGCTTTTCAAGAATGATGAACAAGTGTGGGATTCACTTAATTGGCTACTACCTGGCTAATACTAGTGCAGGTCTCACCACAGCTTCACACTGCTGGGATAGAATATCTCTTTGCTTCTTCTCTCACCAGAAGCAAGACAATAGCACCAATCCCAAGTTGAGATGCAGACCACAGGCTTTTTAGTGATCAACAGTCTTGTCCCAGATAGCGTCTGTAGGCTTGTTGTAGCCTTTTCCTGATGTATGCCTAGAATTGCAACCAGGCCAGTCAGAAAGGTCCCATGCAGGCACTCACTGTCCAATCAGAGACAGTCAAGAATCAATGTCCTCTAATCCTTCTGTAACTAGTAGCAAAATATAAGCACAAATTCCAAGCTGGCTCATATGAAGCAGTTATCAGGCTGTCTGGTATTCATCAGTCTCCAGGAAATAATGTTGCTATGTTGCAGATTTTAAAGGTAAGATGGGAAAATGGGTTCATATCCTAAGAGTTACAGTGTACACTAAGCAGTAAAATATGAAAGAGGGAGTGACTCAAACTTCAGCAATCTAAGGGGAGAGTCATTAGTTTTAAAAGAGGAAGATAGATTGGATACAGGGTGGATACTTAGTGTTCTGGTTATATGAAATACAGTAGGGTGGCCAATAAATTTAAATACACCAAATTACTAAGAGTAACAGTAGATAATAAACTCACCTTTGACCTTCATATATATATATATAACGCTATCAAAAAAGTCATCTCAAACAAGGGATGCTCTACCGGCACAAAAATTTAATTAATCCAGAAACCAAAACAACTTTTGCCACAACCTACCTCCTATCCTCCTTTCTATATGACCCCCCCATTTTAACCAATCTTTAGAACACACTGAAAAAGCAAGCTTGAATCCTGCTATAACAAAACCACTACATTTGCAAAAGGAGTATCATATTTTAAGCACCACTGTCTGGCTCTTACTCCCCTTAACTGGCTAGAATTCCCCCAACATTTTAATTACACCTAACTAACAGTTGCCCATAAAATTTTCTATAATCCAGAGGCCTGTCCGACCTTAAAATCAATACTGCAAATTTATACACCTAAATGTGTTCTCCACTCTGAAAACAAAAAGCTTCTAACACTATCTAAACGAAATGAAACTGCCGGACAATGTCTGTACTCCTTCTCAGTGACCAAACTATGGAACGCAGTACCCTTAGATATTAGGTCATGTATCTGCCCCTGTTTCAAGTCTAGCTGACTCCCATACCATTCACTTTACCCAAGCTCAATTACTTCACTTCTACTTGCCTTCTTTCTTTTATCCCTAATTGTAACTGCTATTATCTCCACTACTAAATTTTTCTCATTTCCCTTCTTCTGTCTAATACCCCTTTACCCCAGCCTACCTACTCACCAGTCCCCTGTGCTGACAAATCAGCCTACCATCTGCCTATCTAATCTCCTTAACCGTTCTACTCTTTCCCACACTATCACGCTTTCATCTTCCCTTTTCTTTCCACTACTCCACCCCATCTATTCACCAACACCCTGTGCTGATGAATCAGCCTACCATCCACTTATCTAATCTTCTCCTTAACTCTTCTACTCCTTACCAGACTATCATCCTTCACCTTCCCTTTCCTCTAGTCCTAGTCATTTTTCCTCTGCTACCTCTTACAACAAATGATTAACTCCGCTTCTACTTAAACAGCTTACCAATTACACCAATCTGTTTTACTGCACTCACACATTTGCACAACCTTGCCTCCTATATAATTATCCTATCTGCCTTGTACTGTCATACTTCCTATACAAAAAGTACTGCCTGCAGACATGATTGTTAATCTCTTCTGTATAAATTTTAAGTATGTAAACAAAAACTCAGAATTTACCTTAAAAGCCACTGGATGTGTCCCTGCTCTAATCCTGACTAAAGTAATTTGCTTCATCTAATCCATCTTTCTCTCCCTACTTTTCTCCATCCTGCTTCCTCTCTTTACCTCTCTATCTCTACCTCTATAAACTCCTCCTCTTCATCTTTCCTCCTTATGGCTACAAATCTCTCTCAAACAAGTATTTGTCTCTTTATTTTTGCTCTCTCATTTTTCGCTGTTTCTCTCTCCTTGATCTTTAATCTCTCTTCTTGGTATTAAAACATGTTAGTATGTTCATCATGATGTTACTTATTCCCTTGAAAGTCAACTTCCTCTTCTTTCTTTTGATAACTTTCTTTCATTTCTCTTGCCCTGCTCTTACTCTTACTATTCTTGTTTTAGAAATAGGTAATAATGTGTATTATGATATTTGTGCTTAAAATGTATTTCCTTTTGTTTAAATGTGGAGCTTTTCTCCCCGGGCCTCTGCAGAAAATGGAAATATATCCAGTTGGACTAGCCCGGTCAACAAATGTAAAATAAATAAATAAATAAATAAATAAAAATGTTAGGTATGTTTAGACTTGTGTGTTTATCCTCCCTTATATAATCATATGTATCTGACTTATCTGACTTATTTTTCACTTTAAACTATGTAAATATATGTACTTGACTATCACTTATTGTCAACTGTGTGTATGTACTTGACTTTCATTTATTGTCAACTATATAAAAGCTAAATATTTATTACTTTTTCTCTGTTGGGCCACCACCGAAAATGGGCTTTGTGACCAGATGGACTTTCCCGGTAACCAAATATCAAATAAATAAATAAATAACATAAACAAAATAGCTGAAGGTCACAAGATGATAATTGTGCAAAAAACACCACAGTATACAAAACAGAAGAAGGCAGTCAAGCAATACAAATTACAAGAAAGCAATATAAGGAAAGCAAACTAATCTTTCCCCCACACCAGTCAATGGCAGAGTCTGAGTGAGCTTATCTACTAAGTCTTGTAATGTTTTATTTTAACCCTTGAATGAAAGGCTTAGTTTCTAGCTCCTTGCTCAGTTCTCAGGTAATTAACCTTAATTGACCTGTTCTAATTTCTGTGTAACTCACAAGAGAAACAACTCTAGTTTCTTTCCCAGTTTAAATATGTAATCTGCAGCAGCTGGAAAGGCCACAGAGGTACCTCACAAAGAGGATTACTGGCCTCAAACAAATGCCCTATACTGACCGCCTCAAAAAACTCCAGCTTTACTCTGTAGCATATCACCTACTCCGAGGTGATCTCTGCCTAACATATAAAGCTATGTCAAACCCAGAGCTGCTGGACATGCTACACCTAAAGAAATCCCAATCCCTCTGAGCTACACATTCTAGGGACCTAAACCTTGTCAGCACAATAAACAGGACATGCTGGAGGGATAGATTCCTGTCCCAGAGACTTCCCATATTCTGGAACAGGCTACCCATCTATGTCAAGCTAAGTTCTTCATTAGTACTCTTCAAGAAAAATCTTGATGAGTGGATGGGAAATAGGAAATATACCCTGGAGATCACTTCTGTGTCTCTGCTCAACAGTGGCACAGGAAAATAACCTTCTTGGGTGGCATAAGCTACGGAACCTTGTTGGCTAGGCTTACGTAGGCCCTTGGGCCGATAGCCTAGTACCTACCTATGAACCTATGAATAGAAAACAGAACGCAACTAAAACATAGTGTAATGAAAATACACCACAATATACAAGAAAGCAATAAAGCAATAGAAAATACAAGAAAGCAATATAAAGATAAACAAACTAACCTTTCTCTCACATAAGTCTATGACAGAGTCTAAGGGAGCTTACCAATACTACATTGTATGTCCCTAGCTCTCCCCCAGTATATAGCTGTTGTCAACAATAGTCTGATGGTATGTATATTACACATTTTAGGAATATGAACTGATGGTCAGTTACTGGGCAGGAGATGAAGAAAATCTACAAAATATCTGGGGACCAATGAACGGGGTTTCAATGGCAATAGTACCAGGTCTACTGAAATGGAAGGAGGGACAAAGCTCTAACTATGACTCAAGCAACCTAAGTTTAATCAGTGCCTTGGACACATTTTGGAGCTGACAGGGGAAACTGAGAAGGAGTGATGTGGCATTACTGTGTCACCATTCTTTTGAGGGGGGATATGGGCATGCCCAGTCTGCATTGTCCTGTGGAAGAGTCCCCAGTGCAGAACTGAGACTAGACAGGAGCACTGGCTCTTGGAGGCATGAAAGTCTTGAGGGGTTATGGCACATTCAGAAATGAGTGATATGCCCTTAATGGCATCCACTGCATGCCAAACCTTGAGCACTGGTGCTTGGTATGCACCATGGGGTTAGAGCTTATAAAGAAAATTCACAGATGGTTGTCAAAATGATGTCACTTTTTATCAGCTCTCACTCCTGGTGAAGGAGCAGCAGATAGGACAGTTGGCCAAGAAGGGGCAGATATCAGGCAGATGAGGATAATTCCCCCAAGAAAAAAATTGTATTGTTTAGGTAGATATTTCAGGATGTACACTGAAGTGCAACATAGTGCAGTTCAGGTTTATAGTCACATTAGTCCAGAAATATAATGCATCACAAATACTGGACCTAACATACTTACCTTTTCTGAATATATTCACTCTATTATTGAAATCCAGCAGATGGATGTGTCTCATGAGATTGCTTGCTGTTATCCAAGAAATGATCCAATGGCCCCTCTCCACAATGGACCTTTTTTAGGGGGGGGGGTCCTCAACTTAAAGATGAGGGTTGTGACAGATTGGTGAATGGCCCATGGTACTAAAATGGCTAGCTACGTCTGCACACAGGTAAGCACTAGGCAATCAGCCTGCAGACCACTAAATCCCATTCAAACACATATATATTTCAATGTCCCTCTAGCCTCAAGATGGGAAAGACAAGATAGGCTGAGGAGAATTTCATACTGCCTATTCAATTATCTGTGTTTACCTTGAAGGTGGAAACAGTGCTACTCTGCTTGACATGAAGAGGAAGTTTGATTCAAAAGTGAGGGATATGATGGGATATGAATGTATCACACTAACATGTATTATTTATCTGTTGAAGGTTTAGTTCCTTTTAACCAGTATTCATGTGCCATTGGTTTTGAGAAGGAATAGGATCATAGGATCATACAAGGTTACTAGGCTAACAGCCCCAGGGCCCTTACAAGCCTAGCCAAGTGCAACCCATGTTCCCAAGCGTATCTGGTTCAACCAGACATGCAAATCAGCACCAATTGCCCCTGTCCAAGATGAAAACAGGTGGAACCCCTGTGGCAAATTTCCGGCTACCCATCCAATCATCTAAATGTCGCTTGAATAGGGCCAGAGAGGTGCTTTGTTTAACATGACTAGGAAGTTTGTTCCAAAGGTGGGGCAACCTCTGAGACAACCCTGTCTCTCCAGCAAGTTCTGTTGATGTCACATACCAGGTAAAGGTCCTTTGAGTGAGTAACCATTGTGCCATTTGACTTGTGAATGTGCAGCATTTCCATTAAATTTCAGTCAGAGATTGCTCTGTATGCAAGGCACAGGTTGCCTCTGATCAGTCTGTATGATACAGATTCAAGTGACAATGATTTCAGTCTGTCCACATAAGACAGATCTTGAAGTCTCTTAATTTTCTTTGTAAGAAACCTTTGTGGTCTCTCCAATTGCTGCAGGTGTTTGGAAAGGAACATACCAAAGGGAGAGTTGTTCTCTATTATTGGCCTGATGAGGGAAGGGTATGAGGATTATAACCTCTTTTTTCTGGAGGCAATGCCCTTACTTATGAGATGAGCAATGTAAAATTATCTTCGTACCACTGTGGAGACATGGTGATTGAAGTTAAGGCTGCTGTCAACCTGTGTGCCCAGAACTCTCACCACTGACTGTGTGCTTAGGGTATTGCTATTAATGTGGCAGTTTGTTGGAATATCACCCTTGCTGAAGGGAATGATAATGCATTTTTTTGCATTACGTTTAAGGCCATGACTTAGGCACCAGTCATTAGTCTGCATAAGACCTTCTTGCAGGATGTTGACATCAATAGGAACTTCAATGATAGCTCCCAGTTTGCAGTCATCAGCAAACTCTGGCAGCCACAGTCCTTTAGTTTTAGCCTGTACTTTGGAGAAATAGATTCTGAACAGTAGGGGTCTCAGAACCGATCCCTGTGGAACACCACTGGTTACAAGTCTGCTAGAGGAGGAGGAGTCCCCTATTTTGACCGCATGAGTTCTGTCAGTGAGCCAGTTTGCAACTGACCTGAAAATATATGGGTTGATACCCAGCTGGGTGAGTTTATTAATGAAACCTGAGTGGAGGATTGTGTCAAAGGCCTTGGCTAAGTGTAGGTAGGCTGTATGCACAGATTTGCCCTTGTCTAGGGCTTTGGTGACTGTCTCGAACAAGTCCACCAAGATTAACAGGCAAGATCTCCCCTTGACAAAGCCAAACTAGTCGGGTCAAGTGTTTTGAGATTTCCTATATCTCTTTTAATAAGGTCCATGATGATTCATTCCGTGGCCTTGCAGATAAGCCTGGTCAGGCTAATAGGTCTATAGTTCCCAGGGTTTGTGGATGCTTCCCCTTTGTGCAAAGGGATGACGGTAGCTGTTTTCCATTCTGCTGGGACAAAGCCAGTGCTTAGGCTATGTTTGAAAAGTGTGCATGATGGTGATGCTAATTGTTATTTTAACCCATGTAGAACACAGCCCAGGATGTTGTCTTGTCCCATGGAGGCGGGTTTTTGACCTTGAAAAGGGCATTTAAGATCTGCTCCTTGGAGATACTAGATGGGGGACAGGTGTTAGGGATGTTTTGGCATATATGTGGTAGGGCAGAGGAGTGAAGTTTTCACTGAACCTGTCAGTCAGTGAGTTTGCTATATCCACAGGTTCTATATATGTAGTACCATTAACTATGAATTCAGCACAAATCTGGGCCTTACCTTTGAGGTTACGGGTGTAACTAAAGAATGCCTTGTGGTTATCCTCAGTTAGGAAAGCTAATTTCAATTTGTGGTTAGCTCTGGAGGACTTTGCTAGGAGTCTTATTTGCTTGTTTAAGTTAAGGAGGGAGTATTTCCAGTTTTGAGACCATTCCTTCCTACTCTTAGACAGCAATTTCTTTCTCCAATTGTGAGGCCTATTAATGGCAGTTGTCTACCAGGCAGGTTTGTTTTTCCTTAAAGATCTTGCTTTGGCTCTATCAGGTAAAGCAGAGTCAAAACAATTGTACAGGTGATTGTATAAAGCACTGATGTATAACTCAACATGGGTGTCTGTTCCATCAGTGAGGGGAAGGACTATGAAGCTATTTATGCTGTCATGTAAGCAGTTGTAATTGGCCTTGGATAAGTTTTTTAGTTTAGTTGTTGCAAAGGGGGAGTCTTGTGATATAGTTACTTCTAGCTAGACTGATTTGTGGTCAGATCTCACCAGCAATGGCCACACACTTGGTGAGTACTAGGTCCAGAATGTTTGAGCCTCTTGTGGGTGTGTCAACCAGCTGATCCAGGGCATTGGAGTTAACAAAGTCAAAGGAACCTTTGGGCAAGTTTGTTAGAACATGTATAATTTACCCAGTCTATGGATGGGTAACTAAAGTCACCCAAAACCAGGGTGTTTGGTTGTATCTTGATTGACTTAAGTAGATCCAAGTAGGCTGACTGGATGTCCTGATTCATGGAGGGGGGCCTACCCTATATCTGGCAATGACCTGAAGAGGGGTCTTAGCTACAGTCAGTTGCACCTGAAGTAATTCAAGGGAATCATGCTGTTTAAGCAATCTAGAGGTGTATTTATCTTTAATATTGATAACCACCTCCTTAAGTTCTCACTCCTTCAGTTTGTGATCTGAATGTGTGGAAGGAAATGTAACCTGGTATAGCTGAGGTGCTCTCTGCAGCCTTAAACCAGGTCTCAGTGACTGTACAAATGTCAGCATCTTTCAGGGTGAAGGCTACTTCCAGTGATTGCCATTTCTGGTTTAGACTCCTAGCATTTAGCAGCATAACCCTAAGGTTGTTTTTAGAGAGAATTTTTAAGTTGGGAATTTTGTTCTTATGACATTGCCTAAAAAAGGCACTATGGGGATGGCAGGAGCCTTAGCTAGTAACCAAAACCCCAGGGGTGACAGATGAAGACCATCTCTAGCAAAGCATTGAGGTCTGTCGACCATGTTATCCCAGGCTGACAGATACTGGATCTCCTTTGAATGACACCAGAAACTAAGCCAATTGTTGAAGTCAATCATTTTTTCTTTGTACTGAGGTATTATCCTAGGCGAAGGTAAAATGCTGCTGAAGGCTAGGGACATACCTGCCTGAGACACCTAATCAAAGAGCTCGGTCATGTTTCTCTTTATATAATCCAGTGAGGTACTTCTTAAGTTGTTCACACCAACATAGGCTATGAGAGAGTCATAACAGTGTCTGTTGTTGAGAGACCTGAGTGCATGTGTGATGTGGTGGATCCTGGTACCTGACAGACAGCTGGCCATGACCTTTTCCTTATTCAACCTGGTGAGATGGAGGTCAAAGAAGGTTGGATCTTTCATGGCTCAAAAGGCTAGATACAGATCTCCATGGAGGAGTATGTAAAACACAGTACAGAGACATAGACACAGATCTTCATGGAAGAGCCTGTAAAACATAATACAGAGACTTAGCTGTCAGTCTGTTGTGATAACTAAGATTTTTGAGGCTACTGATCTTTTTAGTTATGAAGTTCTGTGATCTCTCAAGTTGAGTGATATGGTTAGACAAATACATGCCAAAAGTTGCAATAATATTCAACAATGAATCTGATGAGATACCAGTAAAGGAGAACTAAGGCTACTTTGGATCTAGAAGAGAGGTCTTTGGAAATTAGATGAGGCAGACAGAAGGCTTTCTGAACTACTGTGGAGATATGATGGTCAGATATAATAAAGAGTTAACAAGAATGCATAGATCCTTTGCGACAATGTTTGCTTGGTGCGGTGTGTTACCTACTTCCATTCACATCCCCCTTTTCCTACATTTTTTCACATGGGGGCAGGGTGTCACTTCAACAGCGGCAGTCACCTACTTGTTATGTGAAAATGTTTTGTTTACAAAAATGAATTATACTTCATTATTTACATTTAATTTGACTGCTGTCCTTGTACCAGATATTAACATGGTCTAACCCATGTTGGAATAGTTGTGAGTCAGTGGAAAGTCAAATAACATTTTATTTACAGTTATCCGCAAAGTTAGATAGCCATAGGCAAAGTTTATTTGTGTGGATGTCTGAGAAAAAAGATTCCATTTAAGACAGCACACAGCACCGGATCCTGTAGTACACTACTGGTAATGTCTTTTCCTTTTAGAAGCAGCACACTTGATTCTAACCATATGGGTTCTGACAGATAACCAGTCATAGATCCACTGCAAAGCATTAAGATTTATATTCAGATGTATATGTCTATTAGCAATTCCTACATGGGGAATAGGAGATTATAGTAGGTCAAAATATGCTCTATGTGCTGCATAACCACTTTCTGCTGCTTTGGTTACCCTTTCAAAGAGATTAATGAGATTTAAGAGGCAGGGCTTCTCTTTGACAAAGCCAAATTGATGTGGGTCCATGGTTAAGAGATTTCAATATCCAGATTAAAGAAGCCTTAGTTAACATGTTCCATAGCTTTACATATGAGGCTAGTGAGACTAATGGGTCTCTTGTTACCATGGTCTGAGGTTGGACCACCATTGTGTAATGGCATTACAATGGCTGTTTACTTGGCTTCAGAAAAGTAACCAGTGTAGAGAGTTAGATTAAATCAGTTAAGTTGGGGGTATAAGTAGAACATACTATGCACTGATAATCAGGCAACCTGGTATATTATCAGGACCCATGGAAGAGGAGTTCTTAGATTTTGAGAGGGTTGAGAGAACATGTTCCATAGTAATTCAAGGAGGTGGCTGTAATTATAACTGTGGGTAGAGTAAACTTTGAGTTAAATTTCATCAGCTCCAGTATTAGTTATTGCCTTTAGGTCAGAGAGTGCGGTATTATTGTAAATTAGCTCTGAGAATTGTTGGGTGTTACTTCTTAACTTCCTACCACATTTAAAAAAATCAGCCCTTTTTTCTCATTTTGTATATTGGGTCAGGGTGTCACATCAACATTGAGCATCAATCAGAGCCAATATTCACACCATATTTGTAGTTATTTTTGCTTTAGAGAATATCTGAGCTTCCTAATTACTCTCTTAAGATCTTAATCAGTTTGCTTAAGCATGTTCTAAAGGCAGATAGAATGAGACCTCTTATAAACATTAAGCAATTGCTTTCGTATTTTATGATTTATTTATATGGGTATTCCACCAGAGGTGTTTGTTTTTACATTTGGTGCAAATGGGGACTATCTTATTAATAGAACTATTTACATGCTAGTCAAAGACATAGGCAGCAGCTTTAGCAGTGGGATCCATTGGAAGAGGGTTACAATAGAATTTATTTATGTCATTAAACTGAAGATGGTTGCTTTTGAGATGCCTGTAAAGACAGAGGTATTTGTAGGGTGAAACATATGGGCATGTGCAGGAAGTGACCATATTTGTGAGGAATGTATCAATGATATTGGGACCGCTAGAAGGATGGTTAATTATTTAAGAGAATTAACATTATATTTTCAAGGAGGTGCTGGACATGCTGACTATTGGCAGTGTAGGCCAGCCAGTTTAGTGATGGATATTTAAAGTTTTCCAGTAGAAAGATGTTGGACCACTTCAATGATTGTGAGAATGAGTTATACAGACCTTCGTTGTGGAACAGTTGCTGTCAGATCCACTTGTATGACATGTTTGCCATGTTACAGTGGTGAGGCCCTCATACTGCATGGTCACTCTTAGGTCTCCCATGACTAATGGTTTTAGTGAGCAGCATGGGACAATAATAACTATCTCAGTATTACGTATAGAGTTTAGTCAGGGAGACTTATTTATTTGACTCATTCAGTATTCATGTTTACCTGGCACACTGGCTTCTCAGTATCTTCCTGCTCTTGTAGACTGGCTACAGCACTTGTCTACTTTTACAGTGACAATTGGCCTGTGAGCTAATTGTGTGTGTGCAGAGACTACTACTTTGACAGTCTTGCTTATTTATACAGATGGGCATGTGCACATAAGATCTGTGATATGCAGGGTGCACTATATGCAGATCCATATATGTGCAGTGTGTCAGTAAACAAATTTACAAGTGGTACAAACTGTAGGTTTGTCTGTCCCTGGTCACAGAACTCTACCTTGATATTAGAAAGCCTGCATAGCCTGTGTGAGTGGAAATTCATTAGAACATTCACCAGTGGTGGCAGTTCTGCTATTTTGGAGTAATGCTGCTAGTTCTGGTCGACATTCTGGTTTATCTTACATACGCACTGTGTGCTATAGTAGCTCATCATGTCCACTAACAAAACTTCATATTTCTCCTCACCTTAGGGGATGTGCAGCGTTAGCAGGAAATTTGCATTCTACCCCACGCCCTTCTTAGGTAGCTTACATTCATAAGTATCTACTAGGCATGCAGTTCCGGAGATCACTGAGTAGATATGCAGTCCAAGAGATCATTTGAGAGTCTATCCCAGTTCTAAATTTCCCCAGAGCAGGTTAAGAGACTTGCACAGGAGTCACCCTGTAGGCAAATGGAAGTTGAGGTAATCAAATGCCGGACTACAGAAAGCAGCTCATTAATAACCCTTAGCCTTAGTCATCTGTGCTCACCTCTCATTAATAACCCTTAGCCTTAGTCATCTGTGCTCACCTCTCATTAATAACCCTTAGCCTTAGTCATCTGTGCTCACCTCTCATTAATAACCCTTAGCCTTAGTCATCTGTGCTCACCTCTCATTAATAACCCTTAGCCTTAGTCATCTGTGCTCACCTCTCATTAATAACCCTTAGCCTTAGTCATCTGTGCTCACCTCTCATTAATAACCCTTAGCCTTAGTCATCTGTGCTCACCTCTCATTAATAACCCTTAGCCTTAGTCATCTGTGCTCACCTCTCATTAATAACCCTTAGCCTTAGTCATCTGTGCTCACCTCTCATTAATAACCCTTAGCCTTAGTCATCTGTGCTCACCTCTCATTAATAACCCTTAGCCTTAGTCATCTGTGCTCACCTCTCATTAATAACCCTTAGCCTTAGTCATCTGTGCTCACCTCTCATTAATAACCCTTAGCCTTAGTCATCTGTGCTCACCTCTCATTAATAACCCTTAGCCTTAGTCATCTGTGCTCACCTCTCATTAATAACCCTTAGCCTTAGTCATCTGTGCTCACCTCTCATTAATAACCCTTAGCCTTAGTCATCTGTGCTCACCTCTCATTAATAACCCTTAGCCTTAGTCATCTGTGCTCACCTCTCATTAATAACCCTTAGCCTTAGTCATCTGTGCTCACCTCTCATTAATAACCCTTAGCCTTAGTCATCTGTGCTCACCTCTCATTAATAACCCTTAGCCTTAGTCATCTGTGCTCACCTCTCATTAATAACCCTTAGCCTTAGTCATCTGTGCTCACCTCTCATTAATAACCCTTAGCCTTAGTCATCTGTGCTCACCTCTCATTAATAACCCTTAGCCTTAGTCATCTGTGCTCACCTCTCATTAATAACCCTTAGCCTTAGTCATCTGTGCTCACCTCTCATTAATAACCCTTAGCCTTAGTCATCTGTGCTCACCTCTCATTAATAACCCTTAGCCTTAGTCATCTGTGCTCACCTCTCATTAATAACCCTTAGCCTTAGTCATCTGTGCTCACCTCTCATTAATAACCCTTAGCCTTAGTCATCTGTGCTCACCTCTCATTAATAACCCTTAGCCTTAGTCATCTGTGCTCACCTCTCATTAATAACCCTTAGCCTTAGTCATCTGTGCTCACCTCTCATTAATAACCCTTAGCCTTAGTCATCTGTGCTCACCTCTCATTAATAACCCTTAGCCTTAGTCATCTGTGCTCACCTCTCATTAATAACCCTTAGCCTTAGTCATCTGTGCTCACCTCTCATTAATAACCCTTAGCCTTAGTCATCTGTGCTCACCTCTCATTAATAACCCTTAGCCTTAGTCATCTGTGCTCACCTCTCATTAATAACCCTTAGCCTTAGTCATCTGTGCTCACCTCTCATTAATAACCCTTAGCCTTAGTCATCTGTGCTCACCTCTCATTAATAACCCTTAGCCTTAGTCATCTGTGCTCACCTCTCATTAATAACCCTTAGCCTTAGTCATCTGTGCTCACCTCTCATTAATAACCCTTAGCCTTAGTCATCTGTGCTCACCTCTCATTAATAACCCTTAGCCTTAGTCATCTGTGCTCACCTCTCATTAATAACCCTTAGCCTTAGTCATCTGTGCTCACCTCTCATTAATAACCCTTAGCCTTAGTCATCTGTGCTCACCTCTCATTAATAACCCTTAGCCTTAGTCATCTGTGCTCACCTCTCATTAATAACCCTTAGCCTTAGTCATCTGTGCTCACCTCTCATTAATAACCCTTAGCCTTAGTCATCTGTGCTCACCTCTCATTAATAACCCTTAGCCTTAGTCATCTGTGCTCACCTCTCATTAATAACCCTTAGCCTTAGTCATCTGTGCTCACCTCTCATTAATAACCCTTAGCCTTAGTCATCTGTGCTCACCTCTCATTAATAACCCTTAGCCTTAGTCATCTGTGCTCACCTCTCATTAATAACCCTTAGCCTTAGTCATCTGTGCTCACCTCTCATTAATAACCCTTAGCCTTAGTCATCTGTGCTCACCTCTCATTAATAACCCTTAGCCTTAGTCATCTGTGCTCACCTCTCATTAATAACCCTTAGCCTTAGTCATCTGTGCTCACCTCTCATTAATAACCCTTAGCCTTAGTCATCTGTGCTCACCTCTCATTAATAACCCTTAGCCTTAGTCATCTGTGCTCACCTCTCATTAATAACCCTTAGCCTTAGTCATCTGTGCTCACCTCTCATTAATAACCCTTAGCCTTAGTCATCTGTGCTCACCTCTCATTAATAACCCTTAGCCTTAGTCATCTGTGCTCACCTCTCATTAATAACCCTTAGCCTTAGTCATCTGTGCTCACCTCTCATTAATAACCCTTAGCCTTAGTCATCTGTGCTCACCTCTCATTAATAACCCTTAGCCTTAGTCATCTGTGCTCACCTCTCATTAATAACCCTTAGCCTTAGTCATCTGTGCTCACCTCTCATTAATAACCCTTAGCCTTAGTCATCTGTGCTCACCTCTCATTAATAACCCTTAGCCTTAGTCATCTGTGCTCACCTCTCATTAATAACCCTTAGCCTTAGTCATCTGTGCTCACCTCTCATTAATAACCCTTAGCCTTAGTCATCTGTGCTCACCTCTCATTAATAACCCTTAGCCTTAGTCATCTGTGCTCACCTCTCATTAATAACCCTTAGCCTTAGTCATCTGTGCTCACCTCTCATTAATAACCCTTAGCCTTAGTCATCTGTGCTCACCTCTCATTAATAACCCTTAGCCTTAGTCATCTGTGCTCACCTCTCATTAATAACCCTTAGCCTTAGTCATCTGTGCTCACCTCTCATTAATAACCCTTAGCCTTAGTCATCTGTGCTCACCTCTCATTAATAACCCTTAGCCTTAGTCATCTGTGCTCACCTCTCATTAATAACCCTTAGCCTTAGTCATCTGTGCTCACCTCTCATTAATAACCCTTAGCCTTAGTCATCTGTGCTCACCTCTCATTAATAACCCTTAGCCTTAGTCATCTGTGCTCACCTCTCATTAATAACCCTTAGCCTTAGTCATCTGTGCTCACCTCTCATTAATAACCCTTAGCCTTAGTCATCTGTGCTCACCTCTCATTAATAACCCTTAGCCTTAGTCATCTGTGCTCACCTCTCATTAATAACCCTTAGCCTTAGTCATCTGTGCTCACCTCTCATTAATAACCCTTAGCCTTAGTCATCTGTGCTCACCTCTCATTAATAACCCTTAGCCTTAGTCATCTGTGCTCACCTCTCATTAATAACCCTTAGCCTTAGTCATCTGTGCTCACCTCTCATTAATAACCCTTAGCCTTAGTCATCTGTGCTCACCTCTCATTAATAACCCTTAGCCTTAGTCATCTGTGCTCACCTCTCATTAATAACCCTTAGCCTTAGTCATCTGTGCTCACCTCTCATTAATAACCCTTAGCCTTAGTCATCTGTGCTCACCTCTCATTAATAACCCTTAGCCTTAGTCATCTGTGCTCACCTCTCATTAATAACCCTTAGCCTTAGTCATCTGTGCTCACCTCTCATTAATAACCCTTAGCCTTAGTCATCTGTGCTCACCTCTCATTAATAACCCTTAGCCTTAGTCATCTGTGCTCACCTCTCATTAATAACCCTTAGCCTTAGTCATCTGTGCTCACCTCTCATTAATAACCCTTAGCCTTAGTCATCTGTGCTCACCTCTCATTAATAACCCTTAGCCTTAGTCATCTGTGCTCACCTCTCATTAATAACCCTTAGCCTTAGTCATCTGTGCTCACCTCTCATTAATAACCCTTAGCCTTAGTCATCTGTGCTCACCTCTCATTAATAACCCTTAGCCTTAGTCATCTGTGCTCACCTCTCATTAATAACCCTTAGCCTTAGTCATCTGTGCTCACCTCTCATTAATAACCCTTAGCCTTAGTCATCTGTGCTCACCTCTCATTAATAACCCTTAGCCTTAGTCATCTGTGCTCACCTCTCATTAATAACCCTTAGCCTTAGTCATCTGTGCTCACCTCTCATTAATAACCCTTAGCCTTAGTCATCTGTGCTCACCTCTCATTAATAACCCTTAGCCTTAGTCATCTGTGCTCACCTCTCATTAATAACCCTTAGCCTTAGTCATCTGTGCTCACCTCTCATTAATAACCCTTAGCCTTAGTCATCTGTGCTCACCTCTCATTAATAACCCTTAGCCTTAGTCATCTGTGCTCACCTCTCATTAATAACCCTTAGCCTTAGTCATCTGTGCTCACCTCTCATTAATAACCCTTAGCCTTAGTCATCTGTGCTCACCTCTCATTAATAACCCTTAGCCTTAGTCATCTGTGCTCACCTCTCATTAATAACCCTTAGCCTTAGTCATCTGTGCTCACCTCTCATTAATAACCCTTAGCCTTAGTCATCTGTGCTCACCTCTCATTAATAACCCTTAGCCTTAGTCATCTGTGCTCACCTCTCATTAATAACCCTTAGCCTTAGTCATCTGTGCTCACCTCTCATTAATAACCCTTAGCCTTAGTCATCTGTGCTCACCTCTCATTAATAACCCTTAGCCTTAGTCATCTGTGCTCACCTCTCATTAATAACCCTTAGCCTTAGTCATCTGTGCTCACCTCTCATTAATAACCCTTAGCCTTAGTCATCTGTGCTCACCTCTCATTAATAACCCTTAGCCTTAGTCATCTGTGCTCACCTCTCATTAATAACCCTTAGCCTTAGTCATCTGTGCTCACCTCTCATTAATAACCCTTAGCCTTAGTCATCTGTGCTCACCTCTCATTAATAACCCTTAGCCTTAGTCATCTGTGCTCACCTCTCATTAATAACCCTTAGCCTTAGTCATCTGTGCTCACCTCTCATTAATAACCCTTAGCCTTAGTCATCTGTGCTCACCTCTCATTAATAACCCTTAGCCTTAGTCATCTGTGCTCACCTCTCATTAATAACCCTTAGCCTTAGTCATCTGTGCTCACCTCTCATTAATAACCCTTAGCCTTAGTCATCTGTGCTCACCTCTCATTAATAACCCTTAGCCTTAATCATCTGTGCTCACCTCTCATTAATAACCCTTAGCCTTAGTCATCTGTGCTCACCTCTCATTAATAACCCTTAGCCTTAGTCATCTGTGCTCACCTCTCATTAATAACCCTTAGCCTTAGTCATCTGTGCTCACCTCTCATTAATAACCCTTAGCCTTAGTCATCTGTGCTCACCTCTCATTAATAACCCTTAGCCTTAGTCATCTGTACTCACCTCTCATTAATAACCCTTAGCCTTAGTCATCTGTGCTCACCTCTCATTAATAACCCTTAGCCTTAGTCATCTGTGCTCACCTCTCATTAATAACCCTTAGCCTTAGTCATCTGTGCTCACCTCTCATTAATAACCCTTAGCCTTAGTCATCTGTGCTCACCTCTCATTAATAACCCTTAGCCTTAGTCATCTGTGCTCACCTCTCATTAATAACCCTTAGCCTTAGTCATCTGTGCTCACCTCTCATTAATAACCCTTAGCCTTAGTCATCTGTGCTCACCTCTCATTAATAACCCTTAGCCTTAGTCATCTGTGCTCACCTCTCATTAATAACCCTTAGCCTTAGTCATCTGTGCTCACCTCTCATTAATAACCCTTAGCCTTAGTCATCTGTGCTCACCTCTCATTAATAACCCTTAGCCTTAGTCATCTGTGCTCACCTCTCATTAATAACCCTTAGCCTTAGTCATCTGTGCTCACCTCTCATTAATAACCCTTAGCCTTAGTCATCTGTGCTCACCTCTCATTAATAACCCTTAGCCTTAATCATCTGTGCTCACCTCTCATTAATAACCCTTAGCCTTAGTCATCTGTGCTCACCTCTCATTAATAACCCTTGGTCTTAATCATCTGTGCTAACCTCTCAACTGTCCAGATTTTCACAGAATGTCCAGATTTTTGCCTCATAATTTTTCTGGCAAACCACTGAAATGGTCCGAGGATTAAAGTCAGTAAATAATGATATGCATTGGTGTTTCAGACTTCCTATCCTTCATAAAAATACATGCTAAGACAAATCCTGTTATTCTAGCAACTTTCTAAGTTTATAAGAACAATATTTAAAATCTATCTGTATTTTTGGACCTTTGTCCCTCCATTCTGTTAGGCTTTCTCCAGATTTGTGTGCTATGAGGTTGAGAGGCATGCCTCTGTGTTCACTGCCAAAAACCCATTGTAAACATTTAAAAATAATGAAATTATGACAGATCTCAGAATGCTGGCAGTATAAGTAAGATGTCTTCTTAAGGTTTTCTTTATAAATGAGGGTGATAATGCACTATCACAAAAATCTCCTTAAATGAGTAAAGTAATTATTTATTGAAATCTTGACAAGGATGGTCTCATTTTATAGAAAAACACCGAACACACACACACACACACACACACGCATATATGCACATGTACACGTTTACGTGTACAGGTGTGTGACAGGAATTGCCTTGTGCACTATTCTGATTTTGTAGCCTCTAAATAACTGAATACAAAATGTAGCATTCCCCATCTTCAATTACACTTTATTGTCAATACATTTAAATTCATCTATCTAGTGAATTTTTGATGACTGATTTTATTTTCTCATTCAGTAGTTTTGAATGGCTTCAAATGTATTAGTTTCCTAACTAAAAAAAAATGTGATGTTTTATATAGCATTTTAGTCACTCTGACATGTTAACTTTCTTGGTTTTTAGGAATGGTTTCTAAACAATGTGGATTATTAACCTACATGTCAGCCTGCAGCAATAAAAATCTCTAACAATGGCTGAGACTGTGAAGACAAAAATTAAATATAGTCATGTTTAGTGTGTTGTTGACCAATAGTAACAATTAAATAATAACCTTAAGAAAACATGAATTATTGAGGAAATGAGGTTCACTTTACATTGACATTAGTGAAACAACAAATGTAACCTCAATGTGCTCTTTATATTAAATATATATACACTAAGCCAAAGGGAGAAAGAATAGCAACAAGGAACATAGACAAACCACACCCTTCAGACACATTAAAAGCAAGACAATACAGGCAGATTTTACAAAAATTCATTCTGAAAATATCATAATCTCATCTACCTCTGTGTGGCATTTGTGTTTTCAGCTCCTGTACTGTGATGTATTTTTAGATGTAAAGCAGCACCATAATGTCTTTTATACAGCTACATGCTTCCATTTCATTTAAAACACCTAATTAGCCTATAAAGATAAGACACCAGTGAAAGGACCACCACGATTATGCAGCAAAGAATCTTCTTTATTAAATACAAAAAGAGATGAGCGCTTTCACGTACGGACTGTACGCTTCTTCAGATCTATTTGATTAAAACTACACAATTCCTTATATAGTACAGAGTAAATGGCAAATTGCATCAATTATTCAATTGGTATTGTAATTACAAAATTAAGTGCAAAAAGCTGTTGCTAAAGTGTCAGTGCTATTGCTTAAAGAAAAGCTAACTCACTCTATATACAAACAGAAAAACAGTTTTCAAGAACAACTCAAAACATCAGAAAAAATAGACATGTAAGAAATATAAAAAATAAAAAATATATATGTATGTATGCTTCTATTTATCAGTATCACATAAAAAATCTTAATTTCTAAAAAACTCCATAAAGAGTTTTATAAGAAATGGAACATTATATCTTTAGGCTTGGAAGCAGTGTATACACCATCCTGTGTGGCACCTTGCCCACACTTTGGCTATGGCCAGAGTCAGCAAGCACTGAAGCCACAGTAATCACATTACCTTGATTGTCTCACCATCCACCTGGTCAATATCTGAGGGCTCACTGAAATTGGTTGGTGTAGGCCTACTGGCTGTGTCCAAAGAAATTACAGGGGATGGATGAATGTCAAACTCAGTATCAGATTCAGCCTCTGCTGACCCCCAACTGTGCCTCTGTTTGCCCACCATCATCATCAGAGTCTGCTGATACTCTGACATCAGGTGGTAGTAGTCCCACACTTCCACTGTCAGGATCACCTGTGATAATAAGCAAACAAACACAGGAAAAAAGTGAATACCTACACTACTATAGTCCAATATATACTAACAAACTAGCAGTGGTGCCACTATTGCAGACAGTACAACAGTGCACACAACAGTCCTGATATGCACATCACAAACTAAATATTTCTTTGAACTGCTCATCAGTACTGACATAAAAATGTTTGGCTTACCATGTGCAGATGATTGTAGGCGCCCTATTATGGATGGCCCTGAAAGAAGTTAAGCAAAAGGTAAGGACACCATCATCACAATGAACAGTAACATAGGGAGTTAAAACATTTTGCCCTTTATATGTTCATCAGTGATACTTTTGGCAATAACTTGGATGACACGTCCAACCCAAGCTCATGTGTAATTAAGCAAAATATGTTATCTATATCAGTCTACAACTATTCCCCATGAAGAAATTTAATGTTAAGCAGAAGTTAAGTATTGATGTCAACATTTTACTGTACAAGAAGTATTTAACAATTGAGATAGGCAAACCTACTTGGAAGCTCCTCCTGGGACATATTTGTCCTCCCTGAAAAACGTGAATGACATGCTGTTGCACACCTTCCAGTGAGCTATCTGGATCCTTGACAGTTGACAGGAACTCTTCATTTGGTGTCAGTGGTGGCTGTGTAGCAGCCCCCCCCCAGTAGCCATCTGTTCATGGGCCACTGCAGCTGCTGTCCTCCGGGCTGATGAAATCATGTCAGTGATCCTAAGGTGCATTTGATCATATGTTCTGCTCTGGCCACCTACTACATTCACATCAGCCACTACCTGCTGCCAAATTTGCATTCTGACAGACATAGCCGCCACATCCCCTCACATGAAGAAAGGCACCATGTCACCTAAACACTTCCACAATTACTTCATTTTTCAGATTCATTAAAGGGGAGTTTGCACAGATTGGGACACCTAAGTGACATAAAGTACAAAAGAAGGATAATGCACATAAATATCACATAAATAAAAATCCTGCTTTGATATAATACATAAAAGGCAGTATTTCACTACTACCCACTGGAAAAACATAAAACAGTCAAGATATTGAAATATTAAAAACAGGAATTGTGTGGTTGTAGCATATTACAATCACGCACAAAGCAAGGTTGGATCCAAAACAAACAGAGTAACAATAGCAAATCTTTTTTGTGCCAACACAGAAAGGCAAGTTGGCTCCCTTACCCCCCCAAAACAACAGGCAAATGACATATTTTGCTAATAAACCATCAGTGAAATGTTAAAAGTGCTATCAAATAAACTGTATCATAAACATGTGTACACACTTACCACAGAACATTTCAGTTTATGCAATTGCCAATTATGTCTACCTGCGGCCAGCACTTCCTTAGGGGTGTGTATGGGCCATCCTAGAAGGCTAACAGCCCTGTGTCACTGATAGTATAGACATTTAAATTTTATGGAAATAACAATAGAAGTGTGTAAAAAGAAAAACAATTATAACATTAGTACTTATGATGACAGTTAATAAGGCTATGCATCTGAGAAAGTAAAATGCCCTGACAAACATGCCTATGCCATCAGTAAACATCTAAAAAATGCATCCAGATAAAAATATATATATTAACAGATTTTTCTTACGGACATTTCAGCATATCCGGTATATATCTGATAAATGCTAGCATACCTTATCAAGATCAGTACTCTTCTGTGCAGATAAATCCAAAGTAATATATTCTTGTGTGTTATCCACATAAACAAGTCTCCTCACCTTCAGGTTTCCTAGCTACATGGTTCCCTTTTTATAGTGTATATTCAGGACCATGAGGATGATAAAGTTGCAAATGAGATGTGAACTCAATAGAATTACTGAATCCCAAATACTTAACTGCATGTAGCTGATGTAAACAAAGTACAGGTACTCTCTCAGTGTTTGTTGCTAATGGATTGCAACTGTGAATGATTACTGGTAGGGAGAAGGAAATCACAACAATTCCAACTCCCCTACCTCTAGTGGGTGTGCCAGCTAGGTTAGACTTACAAAATGTAGAAGTAATTGTATCAAGGTTTTAAATGTAAACAAGCAGCACACATTTTACAGTTTCTATTCAGTAACATTCAACCGCCTCTTCATTTCTTGATAACTGTATATTATTACCATTTAATATCCTCACACATTTTAAAGACAATGATATAGAATGTCTTATAGACTATATGGTTCTGATTACTGGTCATATAATATAAGAATGAACATACACAGAGAGATAAGACACAGCTGCATTTATGCAAACAATAGTCATAAATTGTTGTGTGATCACTTAGTGCACTACATCTAAAATTAATACATGTACAATCAATGGGCATATGTTTTGTTAGTACTGTGGATGATGTTACAGATGGTTGTATGTACAATGATTTTTGTACTTCTGCTGCAAAGCTGTTTGTGTGGAAAAGAGGGGTTAGACACCCTTACTGTGTTTTGAAGGTGCATTGGAGTGAGATTTCAAATCCAGACCTGTGGAAAAATATTTCATGTGTACCAACGTAAATTTTGTAGTGTTGTTTAACAGATTTCTTTACTTCATTTCACATAATTTTCCATTTAGTTTATTTATTTTTTAATGTCAGTGTTTACATGGTGCACAGTTTAGTGCAAACAAGGGAAATGGAGAAACACAATGAATGTCAGGTTTAGTTGTGTTTATCTCATTTTCACAATGCTTAGCAGTGCACAAACATGGACTAGTGGCCCACACAGGAAGCAGACGGAACACCTGCAGACAAGGCATAAACAGTGTAAAGTCTATAAAGAATAAATTGTTGCAGTTTTTGCTTTCCATTGCACAATGTTGCTAGCTGCGTTGCACAGTTGTTAGAAAGTTTCCCCAACACCTACAGCCATCAAACAGCTGCAGATAGGAAGCAGACAGTCAACAGTTTCAAAACAGATACATTCTATTAATTCTGTTGGGCACTGTGCAAACACGCTAAGTTGAATTGCATGGTGGTTAACACGTGAAAGTTAAAAATGAATAGGGAATTATGTAACTGTTATTTAATTATTCTTGAGGCAGCAGATTTACGTGTAGGGCTGCAATACAGATGACCTTGGTTTCTAATATAGGAAGTGTCACGTATTTTTACTGTTGTGACAGTTCAGTCTCTAGTAATGAACAAGAAAATGAACAAGAAAATATACAAAGGTTATTTCAATATTCCTTGTCAGTCAGTGTAAGTGTAGGGCTACCATACACATGGTCCTGGGTTCTAATGCAGGAAATTCCAGACATTATACTGTTGTTCCATCTCACATTATATTAAATATCACTTATAACACTTTATACATAATTATATATATATATATATATATATATATATATATATATATATATATATATATATAGGATAACACATCCTTACTGTGTTGTGAAGGTTCAGATATATGACTGAGGGTATACTGTCAACTGTGTTTCTCTAAGTATAATTCTGCTGTCTGGACTTGGATGACCTTCACACTTAAAAAAGACGCATACACAAATTAATCTATATACATGAACCTTGTCAAGTCACACACATACATGGTGAACACCTCAGTCTGTCATCTGTATTTATGAATGATTCATGACTATGTCTGAGAAGCACTTCTTCTGTTACAAAGATGAAAAATCACTACTGTGAAAAAAATGTTTTGCCCCTTATGCATAGGTTTGAATCCCACACTGTAAAAATCAGTTTAGCCAAACAAGCATCTGTCAGGCCATGAAATTCATGCCCCAGTGCATATCTGCAAAGTTAAATCACCTAACAGTTTCAGCAGCAGGCACACCCTCAAATTAATGCCAAGTGTCAAATTAGCCTTCAGTTTTAAAACGTTGCTTCCCTGTCTGTTTGGCACTGTTGATCTCCACTTAACATTGCACAAATAAAGTTGGCATCATTGTTCAGGTTTGTGCACTACCAGTAAATTCAGTAATAGGAATTGGTAGGAAATCATTATTTGCTATTTCTTTTGCTTTGTGATAAGACATGTTTGGTGTTAGGGAGGAAAGTGCCCAATTTTGGGTGCAGAGGTGGGGTGTTCAAGAGTCCAGAATATTTATAACACTCTTGGTAAAGCACCACAGCAAAAGGCTTATGCAGGGGGACTATTCTGGTTCCCAGTACAAGTCTGAGGCTTGGAATAGTCTGGCCAAGGCTGTATTCAGTGCTACTGGAAACCCACTCACTGGAGAACAGTGTAGATACCACTTCAATGACCTAAAAAGGCACGAGGGATACACACAGTGGTTGGATGCATTTCTAACTAGCAACATCCCACAGTTCTGTAAGTATACTAATAATGATAATTTATAATACATAAAATGCTAAATATAGGTAAGACTGTATGCACAATTTGTTTCATTTTTTTAAGGGTCATGCTGATTGCCTGGACTAACTGAGAGAAGCAAGTGGTATGTATGCAGCACAAGAGATGCATTATTGTAGCTTTAAAAGTTAAAGAGAAGTGTTTTTGTTTTCTATACAGTAGTAGCAAAGTAAACATGCATATCTTAACTGTAAAAACAAGTAAGCATGCATAAGTCTGTAGCACAAACCAACATTAGGAGTCAAGTGTAAGACTGTAGTCAGAAGTTGTGGGTTCATATACCATGTGAAACAATGATACAATACTGCAATTCTTTAATAATATTACATAAATTAAAATCTATACAAGTGACATAAATGCCCTGCTGCTATCTGTAATCTGTATAACTGGACCAAGCATGTGTGCAATATATGCACATTTCAAGGATTACATTGAAAAATCCATAATTATAGTCTGTAGTTGTTAGGACATATGCTTAAATGTAATACTTCAGATAAAATAGTTGTATGATTGTTACAATGCATTGTATGTCACATATGATGGCACTAATTCTGTTTTTTTTTATCTTATTCCAGCCCTTATTTATTTATTTTTTATGTTTTTATTATGTGTTATCAAAATGTCTCCATGTCATCCATCTGTAACAAATCACTAAATGCTTCACAGCACAGTGAGGTAGGCCAACCCCAGAGTCAGCAAGCCCCCAATCCACTGTCTCAAGCACTGATGCCTAGCATATCTGGGACCCAACCTGGCAGTACTGCATCTGCTGTCCCTGCACTACCTGCACCCTCAGGTAGCACTACCATGGCAGCTGGTGCTGTGATACCCTCTGGAAGTACTGGCAGAGAAGGGAATTTCACCACCCACCAGGTAATGCCAAGGTTGGTTCTTAGGGTCATGCACAGCACCATCGGTGTACGCCTACTCTGGATGGAGAGGCTGCTCTCCCTCATGGTCCATAAGAGAAGAAGATATCATGCACTACAGCAGCCAGCAGGGTAAGGGGACAGTAATTACAATCCTGCAGGTGAGGACAAGATTCTCACTCTTCACATGTTTGACAGGCACAGGCTTGCATTGTTCTCACCCTCTGTTCATCCTGTTTGCATTTGCTTCATCACCTACCCAACTTACCTGACTCATAAATACCAATATCCATTGCCCAGCATTCCTCTCTTACTGATGTAAAAAAAATGGGCACCTGTCCCACAAATAAATGTAGTCCAATACATAGCTCACCATTTCGCACATGTGTCTTCTTGATGCATCCCCTTCAGTAGATTGAACTTTTAAATGTTCGAAGACGATATGGACGAGACTATAACTTTGAACATTTAAAAGTCTGAATGGACTGTATGGAGATCCACGTACAGTGCAGAATGGGAAGATTTCCCATTTCCGCAATGTAGTGCGATCTCTGAGTTGGTATATTTAAGAAAGGGGGGTGCAGGGGGCATAGCCCCCCTGCTACAGCAGTTTAATTTTGTTTTTATTGTTTTTTTCTTTTTTCCTTCAGTGTTCGAACTATTACATGTTCGAACATATGGTCTCGGACATACTTGGTTCGAACTTGTAATATGTTTGATCTCCTGAAGTAGATCCCTTCTTGACACACTTGATTTGGTCCAACTGGCTATACAAATGATTGCGTTGTTGTTACCCCTCTTTTTGGAAGTGACAGTCCATTAATATTCTGCACATATTTTCAATTTTCAGTGTTGAAGAAATGGATAGCTATGGTTCTTTCCTACCTCCCTCCTGCACATTCCTATACTGCTTTCCTTTTGTTCTTCCCCCTGCTTTCCCCTCCATCCCATTTCACCACTTTCCTACCTATCCTATTTTAACATCTATAATCTGGTCAAAAAATTGAATCATACACAACACACATACTGTAAGTACCAGTAAAAGCAATAGACCCCTTCACTTTTTGGCCTCTATGTTTGAGCAGGGTTAGGCAACAGGCACCAATGCCAAATTCTGGTAAACACCTTATTCTTGGTGCAGTTACCTCCATGGAATGCCACTTAAACATGCTGTACTATGTCAACACACAGCAATGCACAGCGAATGTAGTGTAAAATATAATTTCATTGCATTATCACTACTTATTTAAAAGTATTGCATGCACCTGGATTCAAACCCCATATCATCTAGTCTCCAAAAGAAACGTGTCAATGCATTTACACCTGCTGCCACAGAGTCAGCTAAGCAGCAAGTGTGTTTCATACACTCAATACTAAATCTCACAATTTTAGCAATGAGTCTCACATTTCCACACTGCTTAACTATACACAAACAGGAAAAGCAGTAGAAATGTGTATCTCTCATGCACAAACATTTTGTGAACCATTGCACAAACCAACTGCTTGGAGGTGCACTGTGTAAAGTGGACAATAGCATACATTACTTTTGTTTACTGTCCATTTAGTGCTTCTGACATGAAACTACATGGATAAACAGAAAAAAAAATGAAGGCTCTATTCAAGAAAATGTCACATATTTATTTATTTATTTATTGCATTTGTTAACTGGAAAAGTTCACTGGGCCTATAATGAGCCCATTTTCGGTGGGGGTCCAGACAGAAAAGCTCCACAAAATTACATACAAAGAAAAATAGAATCACAAACAGAAAAAAAAAACATAATGCAATACTATTACACTGAATGAAAATGGTAACAAAAACAACAGTTAAAAGATTGCAATCATTGATATATAGAAGTAATAAATGGTATATATTTCAGTAACATGTTAGTGAAATATATTTACAAGGTGCATACAGTGTACAATGCAGCCATCTGTAACCCCCCATGTACTTCAACCTTGGTCTCTCAGTATGTGTTCACAAATATATCAACTACACTACAGCAATTAATAAATGTGTTAAATACCATCCATATCTTTAGAATGACAATACACATTCAGATTATCAAATGCTTGTAGTAATGTGGACATCTGTTTACATACCGTTTGTAAAGCTGTCTCTTAAAGTATACCTGCACATTGGAACACAATCACCAAATACTACACATTGCACACTCATCAATCTGATAACATTTAGAACTTGAAATATCTTGACAGCTGAATGTACTTACACATCCATTTCATGCAGGCCTCACAGCATCTTCTCTCCAACATCCAGTGCTGATGTCATCCACTATAAGTTGTTCTGCAGCCTTGTAAAAGCCAGACTTGTGCTGTGGTACTTGCATAAAGTACTGAGTTCTCTAGTCTATATACTTCAATAGGTTGGGGTTCTGCTCTCACTGACGTCAACTGGGAGGTGTGTGTGTGTTTGTTTATCTAGTCAGAGGAGCATAAGTGTATATCCAACAGTTAGTACTCCACTCACATGGATTGCCAATATTTTGACACTTGCACGTGCCTACATATCCATTTTGTGCAGACCACTCAACATCCACTCTCCAACTTCCAGTGCTGATGTCATCCAGTATAAGTTGCCCTGCAGCTGGAAAAAACATCAGACGTGTGCTGTGGTGCATGTGTAAAATACTGAGTTCTCTAGTCTGGTAACTTAGATAGGTGGGGGTTCTGAGGTACATGCATGTGTGATTGTGCATTTACTTGACATTACAGACAGGATTTTACAACAGCATGTGGGACACTGCTATTACCATTTTCTTCTCACCAGACACTTCTGATATAATCATCTATAAAGTGTTGTCTGACACTCTTCAAATCAGACTTGACTTTGGGCGCTTGCCTTAAATACAGAGTTCACTAGTCAGTGTACTTAGATAAGTCAGGGTTCTGTTCTCACTGCAGTCACTGGTGTGTGTGTGTGTGTGTGTGTGTGTGTGTGTGTGTGTGTGTGTGTGTGTGTGTGTGTGTGTGTGTGTGTGTGTGTGTGTGTTTGTATGTGTACTTGTGCATTTACCTGACATTAGAGAGAGCATTTTACAACAGCATGTGAGACCCTACCATTACCATTTTCTCCTCAACAGACAGTGCTGATTCATCACTTATAAACTGTTGTCTGACACTCTTCAAGCCAGACTTGAGCTGTGACAATTGCCTTAAATGCAGAGTTATCTACTTGGTGTACTTAGATAGGCATGGGTTCTGTTCTCACTGCAGGCAACTGGTGTGTGTGTGTGTGTGTGTGTGTGTGTGTGTGTGTGTGTGTGTGTGTGTGTGTGTGTGTGTGTGTGTGTGTGTGTGTGTGTGTGTTTGTGTGCTGTTGCTTGACATTAGAGCGAGCATTTTACAACAGCTTGTCAGACACTCCTATTACCATTTTCTTCTCACCAGACACTGCTGATGTCATCACCTACAAACTGTTGTCTGACACTCTGCAAGTCAGATGTGAGATGTGGTGCTTGCCATAAATACAGATTTTTTTAGTTGCTGTACTTAAATAGATAGGGGTTGTATTTTCACTGTGGTCAGCTGAGGTGTGTGTCTGTGCATTTGCTTGACATTAGAGACAGCATTTTACACCAGCATGTGGGACACTTACTACCACCTTCCTCTCACCAGACTCTGCTGATGTCATCAGCTATAGCTGATTTGCAGATGTGCAGTATTCCCATCAGGGCAAGGTCAGAGTGGCCTGTAGGCCAGCCACAAATCATCTCATCCTATGTGATACAGATTACAATGATGGTGCTTTCAATCTATCTGTATATGTAATGGCATGGTTTGTAGGCCCTGCATTCTCTTGGTGAGAAACCTTTGTGGTCTGTCCAGCTGTTGCAGGTGTCTGGTGAGGTACATGCAAAAGAGAGCATTATACTCTATTAGTGGTCTGATGAGGGTTGAGTACAGTGGTGTTATATCATCCTTGGATTTGGATAGGATGGCCTGACTTATGAGGTGCATGATGCAACCTTTCCATAACCCTGTGGATACTTGGTGGTCAAAGTTTAGCTTTTCTGTCTATGCTTGTTCCCAGGTCTTGCATCACTGGATTTCAGCATAGGAAGAGTTTTGTCAATGCTGTAATTAGCAGGGAATTCAACTTTGTAAAAGGTGAAAACAATGACGCATTTTTGCATTGATCTGTAGACTGTGACTTTGGCACCAATCATTTGCCTTTGTTAGCCCCTCCTCTAGTATATTATTATCATTCCTGGGCTCAATGATTGCACCCAATATGCAAGAATCTGCAAACTTGGTAAGCTAAAGGCCATACACTTTAGCCTGGACTGTTGAGAAATAGATTCCAAACATTAAAGGGACAACCACAGATCCTTGGGGCAGAGCAGTGGTGAGAGATCTACTGGTAGAGGTTGATTCATCAACTTTCGCAGTATTTGTTCTGTCAGTGAGCCAATTGGTTAACCATCTAGTGATGTACAGGTTAATCCCCAGCTGGGAGAGTTTCTCCATGATACCTGAGTGGGGGATTGTATCCAAACCCTTGGCCAGATCAAGGTAGGTGGTATGTACTGTCTTACCTTCATCCAGACCTATCACACAGAATCAATGGCTTGTGACAACATCACAGATCACCAATAGTTTGACTCAGCACAAAACTCTACCTGACACAGTTGGATACACACTTCAGCACACCCTCTGCATGGACAATGTTCCTGTAGAAGGGTGCACATCAACATGCACCCATCTGAGCTGGGGACAACGCCTGATGCATGCATGCATGTATAGACACATCCTGACTCTCCTCAGCTGTGAGGTAGACCAACATGCCATCATGGACCATTTCTAAATGGACACTAGTAATATCTCAGCTGTATGCAACATACATTTGTGAGTTGTTAATGCTACATCCATGTCTGTGACATCTATTAGATGTTCTCAAAGAGGTCATCGAAGGCATGCATGATGACTACACAAGCATCCTGTGAAACCTGGCTAGGCCAAGGCATTTGACACAAATATCCATGAGGTATTCACTCAGCACTGTCAGATGTGGCCATAAACATATATATCATCAAGTGGCTAGACCACAGATCACATACATGGCATCTAAATATGTTGCAATGTATGAAGTGACCTATATCTTGGGTTCAGTGATCAGGTCCAAAAATCAGGGATGCCTGCTAGGCCCTTTCCTGTCCATTGTTTAAGTCACAGACTTCAAGAATGGCATACATACACTGTGTTCAAACAGCTGTCCTGAGGACTACAGATTGTGGGCAATCATTGACTCCAACTGTGAAATTAGTATAATACAGACAGTATCAACACACACAAAGATTTCTGCCACAACCATGGCAACACATGAGATAAAACAAAAACATGGGGGATTTGTTACATTGTGAAAACAAATGAAAAACCCAAGGATAATGTAGACAACACACCCTATAAGCACACAAACTGGTATGTGATCTGTGTCCTGAGTTAGATGAATGCCAACCAGCATGTGGCCACAGTGGTGACTTCTCCCTTGTATGTAACATAACATCACAGGCCATAATACCTCCAAAGTTCTCAGCCTTTATCACACCACTAACTGAGTACAATGCACCCTTCCTTCTTCATGTACTTCCCTACACATCTTTTAGTGATGTGTAACTGAAGTGTATCACCTTTGCCACAGTGAACTGTCGCACATCTTTTTGGCCTAGGTATTCTTTTTGTTGCATAAAATTTACTGTCTGATGGTGCAAAGCCCCATCATGGTGTTATACCAGATGCATGTGTGATACCTGTTCCAGTGATGCACACAGTACATACATAGCCATTTAACAACATTGATGGTATGTGTTACATTCGTAACAGTGTGGATTGTGCACTATATATATATATATATATATAGTTTTATATATATATATATATATATATATATATATATATATATATATATATATATATATATATATATATATATATATATATATACATATATATACATATATATATATATATATATATATATATATATATATATATATATATATATATATATATATATATATATATATATATATATATATATATATATATACATATTACAAACATATATATTAATATATGCCATGCACACTAGTCAACCAGCCTGTACTGTTCATAATGTCACATACAGGTATAACAGTGTACCTCCTAACACTTCCAGCAGACGTTACAGTGTCAGGACAGTGTGGTAGATTACCCTCATAGATTGTTGCCATGTTCATTGGTTCATAGGTGTTTACTAAGCTAATGGCCCTGGAGCCTTTACAAGCTTAGCCCATAGGATTACCCTGGCATTGTGCCACCCGACCTTAGTTCCCAGTGCTTTTGTCGAGTAGAGCCACTGGAGTGATCCCCGGGATGAGTTTTCTATTTCCCATCCACTCATCAAGATTTCTCTTGAAGAAGGCCAGTGAGGCACTCTGTTTGACATGTATGGGAAGTCTATTCCATAGCATGGGCAGTGTCTAGGTTATAAACCTGTCCCTCCAGCTTGTTCTGCTGATTGTGGTAATGAGGTTGAGGACTCTGGAGTGTTTGGTGTCCAGGGATTGGGATTTCTTTAGATGTAGCATTTCTAACAGAGCTGGGTCAGGCATGGCTTTGTAAGTCAAGCAGAGATTGCCTGTAAGTAGGTGATATGAGACAGAGAATAGTTGGAGTTTTTTGAGTCTGTCCATATAGGACAAGTGTTTAAGGCCTAGGATCCTCTTTGTGAGATACTTTTGTAGCCTCTCCAGTTGTTGCAGGTGTCTAGTGAGGTATATGCCAAATGGGGCATTGTACTCAATGATTGGCCTAATAAGTGAAGAGTAGAGGGAGACAATTACCTCTTTCTTCCTGGATGCAAAACTCTTAGTAATGAGATGTGCCACATAGAATGACTTTCTGACCACAGTGGAATTGTGGTGGTCAAAAGAGAGGTTGCTGTCAGCCCTGTGTTCCCAGATCTCTTATAATGCCTTCTGTGTTCAGTGAACTACCATCAATGTGGTAATTCATGGGAACTGGGTTTTCCCCAAAGGGGATGATGACACATTTTTGGCATTGAGCTTAAGGCTATGGTTCTTGTCACCAGTCGTTGGTCTCAGTGAGGCCTTTCTTTAGGATGTCAACATCACTTGGGGAGTTAATAATGGCTCCCAACTTGCAATTGTCTGTCAACTTTGTCAGCCAGAGTCCCTTTGTGTTGGCCTGGACTTCTGAGAAGTAGATACCAAGCAGGAGAGGACCCAGGACCGATCCCTGTGGGACTCCACCCATGACTGGTCGGCAGTCTGACTTGGAGTCAGCTACTTTCACACTGTGGGTTCTATTTGTGAGCCAGTTTGCAACCCACCTAGTGATATAGGGGTTGATGCCTAGCTTAGTGAGTTTTTCTATGATTCCTGATTCCAGTGTCATAATTGTTGTACAATTGTGTTCATGCAGAACCATCTGTGATCACTCAGAATCACATATGTTGTGCCAGTGACATATGATTACTTGTGTTATTATTCTGATATTGTCCATGATTGTGCCTGCTTCTTTTACTGTTGCTCATGAGCCTGTAACTTTGTCCCACTTGTTGGAGACCTCTGCTGACATTACAGTCATACTCAGGCAAATCAGTTTGCACAGCTTTACAATATACACCTAACCCCAATTGTATATAACATCCCTGATAGATGTCCTCTCCATTGTTCATGTCAGGATTCTTATATCACAAAGACATCTTCTCCATTGTTATGTCACCTTGTCTGACAATCCCATAATATACATTTTCACTTTGCAGTCCATACTGTACCATGTTGATATGTGATTAGTGTTTCTGCTACAACTGTATTTTATTTACATGCCCTCATATGCTGTACATTATGTTGTTTCACCTGTCCTCTTTCCCTGCGTTCATTCCTACAATTCAGCTGTGTGTCCTTATTCAATACACACACTTCCCCTGACTATCTATTTTATTTTACATGGCAGTCCATGTACACTTACAGATCATTTACACAACTTTTGTATAGAATGCCTGGAATGGAATTCCACATTACTCTGCCCTGTATACTTTGTCCTGTACTGTGTTTGGACCATATATATTTCTATATGATAAACCCTGGTTATCATTGTGGCATTCCTCACAATCCTGCTAACCTAGTTTGCTTGAAAGTAAATGAGTTTGCTGCCTATATTGCTTTACATGTTTTTTAGGTTGCCAGCCATAAAACTGCTCCTCTTTACATTTAAATGTGATGCGCTAATTTTTTGTAAACAACAACATGCGCAGTTGCAAACTGATTCACATCACTTGCTATTGGATAGAGGTAGATTTTACACCACATAGTCTAACCAAATGATATGAGCAGTTTTACATCTGATATAGCAAGCACATCTTATGCCATAATTCATACACACTCTATTAGGTCATTTTTGTCAAAGGTATGTTGTGTATTCCTTCCAAGTTACATCTAAATGCAACTAATATCCACAAATGACACAAACACATGGATAATATCCTAAATACAGCTGCATAATAACAGGCAGCAGCGTTCTTTCTTTCTGTGTTACATATAAAAGTATACATGTACACATAAGCAGTATATATGATCAGGTTTCTATTCATTAAGATGATAAATATTTGAGAAGTGGATATCAAAAAAGTTAATCTTAAGAGTGGAGTGAAGACACTGATTTGGAGAACAAATAACTGCTTGGTTATGATATGGAAGACCCATTTGCAATTATTTGGATTACATGGAGTTTTTCCTATTCCATAAACTATCAGTTTCAGAGAGAGGAAAAAAGTTGAGTTTTGCCTTGTATCTTTAAAAGCTGTAATACTCTTAGTGTTGCCCCACAATTATATGCAATGCATAGAGATTTAGCTACTCTAATGAGTAACAAGATTCTTAGAAGAAAAAAGTATAAGAGCATGAATAATGTTACAGCTTTGAAAGCTGCAATACACTTTGTATTTGGTCATTATCTGAAAGGTAATGCTAAGTGTATCTCTGTTAATGTAAAATATTTTAGTAGTTGTGATGCTCTTCACTCTACCATACGTGCAAAAAAAGAAGTGGGATGCAGAAATATACATTACAGCTTTTAATGCAAGTTTATTTTCTTGCTGCTGTTCTGTGGTACTCTAACATGAGACTAGCATGTAACAGTGTTGAACATTGCTTAATATAATGCTGTTAAGCACCTTTCTAAAATCAGACTGGTGCTTAACATAGAGGATTTTGACCATGTATGACAAAAAATTCACCTTGACATTGAAGCTTAAGAGGTGAACATTGTCATCATCTGTTGATTACAAATAAAGCTGGTTAAGATCAAAGATTCACTCATTATTTGTAGTGCATGGAGCTTTATCTGGTACATGTTGCACCACTTAAAAAGTCTAGGAGTGCTACGTGTTTTACTGGTTTTCAAAGCCTGTGTAAGCAGGTATAGCACTTGGTGCTGTCAGACAGACAGTCAGCAGGCAGAAACAAAGTGTACTTTTATAGAACGAACAGCTTTAAAAGCTATATTTTCCTTCTGTCACACTTTTTACTTAAGAATGTAGCAGTATTCAAGCCAAGGAGGTGTGGCAGAATAAAGTTCTAACAGCCGTTAAAAACAGTTTTACCTTCTGCCACAGTTCTTTACAGCTGGTACTGTCCACTGTTGGCCCCTAGAAGAAGACTCAATCTTAACAGTACTTGGGTGTCACTAAAAAGTTTTTAAGTACCCCTAAGTGTTGTTAAGATTTGGTTTTGCTCTAGGTTTGTTCTTAACAAAGTTTATCTTTTCCCAATTTTGCAGCATGTTCACAGCACTTTTTATACTACATTTTCTTTCTTGTAGTTTCAGAATATAACCCCTGTAGTAGAATATCCTTCATTGTAGACATTATAAGGAAATAATGGACTGATCAGGGATATTTTAAAGCATGGTGTCATAAGTTGTGAACTCCTTTGTATTTGATTTATGTTGAGTGTTTTAGTTATGTATTAAAGGATGCTTCTCTTTCTTGGTGTATCTTAAGTATTTTCATTGGTTGTTTATTTATATTGGACTATTTCACATGTTGCACATGTGAGTGTGTGTATGTATGTATGTATGAACCTATGTATTTGTGTGTGTGTGTGTGTGTGTGTGTGTGTGTGTGTGTGTGTGTGTGTGTGTGTGTTGTGAATCTTTGTATTTTTGTGTGTGCATGAACCTTTGTAGACTACTTACTAGACTGCCTACTAGGTATTCAATACCCTATCATTCTTAAAAACACTGTCTAGAATTCTCCATCTGAGTAAAACTGTAATAATTTGTTTGTGTATCTGTTTTTGTGTTTGTTTACATCTGTGTAAAAATCATTTTATTTGTGTTTTATTTTGTGTTTTAAACTGTAAAAATTTAACAGTTTGTTGAATGTCTTTTTGGAGCTTTTCTCCCCTGGCCTCCGCTGAAAATGGATGTGTATCCAGTTGGACTATCCCGCTAAACAAATGTAAAATAAATAATAATAAATAAATAAATTGTATTTTGCTTGTGTGTGTTTGTGTATATGAATGTTTGTGTTTTTTGTGTGTGTGAGTGTATGAACCTTTATATTTTGTGTGTGTGTATTTATGTGTGTATGAAACTTTATATTATGTGTGTGTGTGTGTGTGTGTGTGTGTGTGTGTGTGTGTGTGTGTGTGTATAAACCTTTGTATTTATATCTGTGTGTGTATGAACCTTTCTATTTTGTCTGTGTATGTGTATGCATGTGTATGTGTGAATCGTTGTATTTTTGTGCACGTACATGAACTTTTGTATTTTGCATGTGTATTTGTGTGTATATATTTTTTATTTTATTTGACATTTGTTAACCGGGTTAGTCTGACTGGGTAAGAAGCCCTTTTCCAGCAGAAATCTGGGGAGAAAAGCTCCAAACATAAAAAAGTTATACAAGTTCAAAATAGCAATAACAAGTATATCAGTAATACAGTAAATCCAAAAGGAAATCTTGACTTATTTACACAAGATATTAAACAGTATATGAATCTTTATATTTTTTGTGTATCTGTATGAATCTTTTCATTTTGTCTGTATGTGTTTGTGTATGAACCTTTATATTTTGTATATGTGTGTGTGAATGTGTGTGTGGGTCTGTGTGTAAACCTATGTATTTTTGAGTGTGTGTATATGAACCTTTGTATTTTTGTTTGTGTATAAACCACGGTATTTTCTGTGTGCA
>NC_056734.1:303484193-303486693 GCF_019279795.1 Protopterus annectens
CTTTCTGTAGGATGTATGTGTCAGCTGGTGTATCGACTATGGTGCCTAGTTTGCAGTCCTCTGCAAACTTTGTCAGCCACAACCCTCCCATGTTTGCTTTCACATCTGAGAAATAAATGCCGAACAAGAGGGGTCCCAGGACAGAGCCCTGTGAGACACCACTTGTGACTGGCTTTGAGTCTGATATGGCTCCAGCGATTTTGACTTTATGGGTTCTATCCTTTAGCCAGTTTGCAACCCATCTTGTGACATATGGATTTACATTTAAGCTGTTGAGCTTATCTATGATGCCTGAGTGGGGTATTGTGTCGAAAGCTTTAGCCAAGTCCAGGTAGGATGTATGGACTACTTTGCCCTCGTCAATGGCTCTAGTGACTGTTTCGAAAATGTCAACCAGGTTCAAAAGGCAGGATCTGCCCTTTACAAAGCCGAACTGGGTGGGATCCACTGTCTGTAGGTCCCCAATGTCTCTGTTTATGAGTTCCATAATGATTCTTTCCATAGCTTTGCAGACCAGGCTGGTTAAGCTTATGGGGTGGTAGTTACCAGGGTCTGTAGAGGTGCCTTCTTTGTGGAGTGGGACCACTGTTGCTGTACGCCAGTGTTCAGGTACATATCCTGTAGTAAGGCTAAGGTTAAATAGCATTTTTATGTGCGGGTTTAGCTCCTCTTGGAGTTCACGTAGCATGCAACCCGGGATACCGTCAGGTCCCATTGATGCTGTGTTTTTAGCTTTGCTGAGGGCGGTTCTCACCTGGACATCTAGGTTACATTCAGCTGGGATAAGTATTTCCTCTTTTGGGGGTGAGGGAGGGGAGAAATTTGCACTGAACCTGTCTGCCAGAATGTTGGCAATATCTGTGGGTTCAGTGTATTTTTTGTCATTGTGAACTAACTCTGAGCATATCTGAGGGTATCCACCCAGGTTTCTAACATAGCAGAAGAAGGCCTTGTGGTTATCTTTAGTGTTCATAGCGATTTTTCTCTCAAAGTTGGCCTTGGATGTTTTTATGAGAGAACGTAGCTTTCTACTAGTGCTGATCAGAGATGCCTTCTCTTTATGGGAATTTGCTCTGACGTGCAGTAGCTTCCTTCTTTTGTTATACAATTTGTTTATGGCTGGTGTCCACCAGACAGGACACCTGCCCTTGGTGGAGAGGGTCTTGGTTTTATTTGGGATTGCATGATCCATGCATTCTTGGAGATGTCCGTAGAAAGCATTTGTGAAGGATTCAGCATTGTGGGATGTGGTTTCCACTGTCCCAGTGGGCTTAAAGGATGCCATCTCAGTCTTAAGAAGTGTAAAGTCGGCTTTTGAGAAGTTTTTCACTGTAGTCTTTTGTGTTGGGAGTGGAGGTGGTTATGTATATCCAGGGTGATTAGTTTGTTGTCAGATCTCACTAATGAGGGGTATACTTCCGGTGTGGAGCACTTTGTCCCCATGTTTGTGATGATCAGGTCTAGTATATTATCTCTCCTTGTGGGAGAGGTGACTAGCTGTTCCACTGCATTTGAATTTATGAATTCCAGGAACCTTTGGGCTAGGGTGTTATAGCTAGAATAATGCACCCAGTCTATGTTAGGGTAGTTGAAGTCTCCCAATATGATGGTATTTGGTGAGACATTCATATCTTCCAATGTCTTCAGGAAGGCTGAATGGGGCTCCTGAGATTGGGAGGGTGGTCTGTAACATGCTACCAGTTGTATAGCAGTTTTGCCTATGGTTAGTTGCACCTGGATGGTCTCTGATGCTTCATGTGTTGCCACTAACCTGGAGGTGTGGGTGTCCTTGATGAATATGGACACTCCCCCTCCCTTTTTGGTTTAGCCCGGGTTTTGGGGCCGAAAAGCATGATACTTGGTATAGCCTGGTAGCGCTGGGGTGCTCTCAGGAGCCTTGAACCAGGTTTCAGTGACTGCACAGACATTGATGTTCTCCATACTGAGGAGTGCTTCGAGAACCTGCATCTTGAGATTTAGACTTCTGGCGTTGAGCAACATTACCCTTAATTTTTTTCCATTTTTGTTTTCTAAGGAGGTGGGTTTGTCTTTTGAGCCTTGCCTAAAAAAGGCACTATGGGGGTGGCAAGAGCCTTAGCCAATATCCGGAAGCCCAGTGGTGACAGATGCAAGCCATCCCTTGCGAAGCAGCGTGGCTTTTCCAGCATGTCATCCCAAGCAGACAGACATTGGATCCCCCTAGAATGACACCAGTAATTGAGACAATTATTAAAGCTGATCATCTTGTCTTTGTATTGTGGCATCATTCTTGGTGAGGGCAAGATGCTGCTCAGGGTCAGGGTCATACCAGCCTGGGCTACATAATCAGAGAGCTCCTCTATGTCTCTTTTCATGTAGTCCAGGGAGGTACGTCTCAGGTCATTCATGCTGGCATGGACAATGACGGAGTCATATTTGTACTTGCTTTGGAGTGACCTGAGTGCATGTGTTATGTGGCGGATCCTAGCTCCCGATAGGCAGCTCACCGTTACCCTCTCCT
>NC_056734.1:303491693-303699193 GCF_019279795.1 Protopterus annectens
TCTGTATGTATGTCTGTGTGTATGTGCATGAACCTTTGTATCTTTGCATGTGTGTGTGTGTGAGTGTGTGTGTGTGAGTGTGTGAGTGTGTGTGTGTGTGCGCATGTGTGTGTTTGTGAACCTCTGTATTGTATGTGTATGCATGTGTGTATGTTGTGTTTGTATGACAATGTGTTTCTGTGTATATTGCATGTGTCTGCCCCCCCACTAATTTTAGACAGTATTATTTATGTTAATTGTAACTCATATACTGCTTTGGATTTAATTAGAACACACATTTTAAGAATTATTTGACAATGAGAATTATTTTGGTATAGTCAAACTGTACTTCTTTGACTGGAACTTTGACATGGGGTCTACATTTTGGATTTCACTTTGTATCAAGAAATAAGCAATAGTCGGATTAATTTTCTTCAGTAGCCTTTGTTGCTACACACCTTTTCTGATTGGTTTTGTGCTGTGATATTCTATGAGAAAGAACTCGCATATTAACAAGCTAACATTATTCTACAGAAACAATGTTCTACAATAACCAAACTGTATTTCCTTTACACTGGTGGGGAGAATCTGAGTGGAGCTGTGACATTTAGAAAAGTATGTTGTAGCAGTGGGGAAATAACACACATACAAATACACACACACATGTATGCATACTCACATACACACATTCTGCGCAGTCTTTGTGACATTTGTGTGACTTCAGTAAATTCAGCTTTAAAAACTGATTCTGAAGACATACCTGATTGTGTAACAAACACATACCTGATTGTGTAACAAACAGATATCGTATTCTCTTTAGAGTGATGTTATATGCCTGAATAACAAGAGAAAATAGATAACAATCTAATGGCAGCTGTTTGTATATTCATTGCTAGTGTACATTAAGATGCAGGCACATCTTGACCTGCAGGTTTGCAGTGATCCCAAGGTATGTGCAACTTTAAACCATGTGCATTATACAGTACTCTTACAAGGCTTGGGCAAGATGACCATTTCACAACTGATGCACATACACTGGGTGTTCTTTGCCAGCTGTGCAGAGGCATGAAGGTACTTGGAATAAGAGGACACCAAGCAGACAAGGTCATAGCAGCCATTATATCAGCCACAGGAACATTTTAAAGGCCAACAGGAGATAGGCAAGTATATCATAAGCCAAAGATAGCCGTATTCTGCAGGATGTTCATGAACTTTACTCTTCCACATGCAGGGATGCCTGCAACATAGGTTGAGCATACAGCAATCATACGTGCCTTCCATACTATTTTCCACTTGCTTGGTATTATTGATGTACTGGATAGTACCCATATGGCCATCTATAAGCTTGCCATGCATAATGTGAATGCTTACCTAGTCATAGATACTATTCTATAAATGGCCAGGTTGTGTGCAACCACTCAGGTTATAAAATACATATCAGTGCATGCCATGCAGGGAATATCCATAATGCCAATATGTGGTACTTTTAATTGCCCAGCATGCCCCCCTGTTCCAGCTTCTAGATGTTGGTGCATAAACCCACAAACCACGGTTACACATATGCATACATCCACTCTAGATGCTTGAGTAAGAAGTGTACAACTTTACCCACCACCAAGGTAGAAACATGACTAAGTGTATGTTTGCATTCTGAAGTCATATTAACAATGCCTGGATGCATCTAGTGGCCTACTGTAATACACACCAGTAAAAGCCAGTCCAATTTATGCACTTCCTACATTCTGCATAATATGACTCTGTGCTTTGGCATCACAACCTGAACTTGAAGCATAATGTTTAGATGAAGATAAATTTCTATCAGCACGTACAGGAACAGCCAGACAACCAAGGCACAAGAGATGTGACCCTCATTGTCGAGCTCATTGCCCAAGGATTACATTATTCATCATGATTCTCCTAGCAAGGTTACACACTATACATGGGTACAATGTGTACCTGGCTACAGAGGATAGCCATTCATCAGTTCCTACTACATTACCATTCCTGGAACCACCACTGGCCTGGATTCTCTTGAATGTACAAGCCTTCTCAGGACTGTAAACAATCCTTCACTCCAGACACTTAACAGAAGCAACAGCCTGTAATGATGAAGATGCCCAGGAACTTCTGCACTAACAAGAGGTGATACTACAGCAGCAGTCTGACACTTGTGGGGACAGCATGCCCACACACGTTCAAGTACAGGAACTTTAGCACTAACAAAAGCTGATATTACAGCAGCAGTCTGACATCTGTGGGGACGGCATGCCCACACATGTTCAAGTACAGGAACTTCTGCACTAACAGAAGCTGATATTACAGCAGCAGTCTGACATTTGTAAGGATGGCATGCCTACACATGTTCAAGTACAGGAGTGTCTAGCCTAACAAGAGGTGATATTACAGCAGCAGTCTGACATTTGTAAGGATGGCATGCCCACACATGTTCAAGTACAGGAGGGTCTAGCCTAACAAGAAGTAGTATTACAGCAGCAGTCTGACATTTGTGGGGACGGCATGCCCACACATGATCAAGTAGAGGAACTTCAGCACTAACAAGAGGTGATACTACAGCAACAGTCTGACACTTGTGGGGACAGCATACCCACACATGTTCAAGTACAGGAACTTCTGCACTAACAGAAGCTGATATTACAGCAGCAGTCTGACATTTGTAAGGATGGCATGCCCACACATGTTCAAGTACAGGAGCGTCTAGCATAACAAGAGGTGATATTACAGAAGCAGTCTGACATTTGTGGGGATGGCATGCCCACACATGTTCAAGTACAGGAGCTTCTGCATTAACAAGACCTGATATTACAGCAGCAGTCTGACATTTGTGGGGACGGCATGCCCACACATGTTCAAGTACAGGAACTTCTGCACTAGAAAGAGCTGATATTACAGCAGCAGTCTGACATTTGTGGGGACAGCATGCCCACACATTCAAGTACAGGAACTTCTGCACTAACAAGAGGTGATATTACAGCATCAGTCTGACATTTGTGGGGATGGCATGCTCACACATATTCAAGTACAGGAACTTCTGCACTAACAAGAGCTGATATTACAGCAGCAGTCTGACATTTGTTTGGATGGCATTCCCACACATGTTCAAGTATGCTGATGTGGTGAGAATGATGGCTGGATATGACACGGTATTTAGACCATTGAGTGAGATGATCATGTTGTGTATGGCCTCTGTGTGGCAGAAGCATAGAAATTGCTGTTGTAGCATGTCTACCACTGACATACCAACATCCTGATAAAGAATATGTATTTCCTCACACAGATGACTTGTGTGTTTGTGGATGACAGCACTTGCAGGATTGTGGTAGAAATCCTGGTGAGATCATCCATGTCTTGACATGACCATTCACATAGTTTATGTAAGTAATATATTACTGTATAGCCTAACCACACAATGCACAAGCTGTTCTGGATTTTAAGTGAATGCTAGAATGCAGCACCACAATACCAGCTCTAGGTGTTACAGTTTGTGCATGATGCCAATGACACTGCAACCCTTATGTCAATGTCACAGGGCACACTTCCTCCTCTAGACACATGTCATCATGCCAGTTATGAACCAATGTAGGATTTCTGTCCCTAAGTAGTGGACTGTTAAAATCAGAGTCCATATAAGCTGGATCTCCTACATTAGTGATATGTTTTGCAGCAACAACAAATGAAACACTGCCTGCACCTTAATGTACAAGAGTGTCACTCCATGCTAGAGCTATATCTTGTGATGTGTACAACCCAGAAATATCTTTAATTCTGGATACCCTATGAGCAATGGATGCTAGCTGCATATGTGGGTAACAACCCACTCTGGGTGATGTCACTCCCAAAAACATCAGGTAGTTAGCTTGGCATAGAGCAACCCAGGCAAACCGGCACTACTTGCATAAGTCCTGCTAACTTGGGCCTACAGTCACATTATCACCTATTCACAATGCCTTACCATAAATTTGTAAATGTCAATCCTCTGCCATGTACCTTAACAATAGTTGACCCCACCACAGGGACAAAGGCTATTCTGGAGTATAAAGCACTATTACTACACATGGTTGCACTGCCTTCTGTACCCTACATCCCTTTAGATACATTTGTTCATCTGGGGACCCACAAACATATTACGGATAACAGTTCTGCCAATGTGGCCCACTTTTATGTGCCAGGTGTTTTATTTTTTTATTTTGCCCACATATTGTGAAATGCCTATACTGTAGCGTATTAATACCATTTGACTATTATACTACCATTTGTCTAATACAGTTTTCATACCTATTTTTTTAATGTGTGCCATTGTTGCTATAACACTGCCTACTTTATACAGCGATTGTCTGTGTATTATGGTGTATGAGTTGTACAGGATTACTGAATGGCCACTCCACTGACATACAATGCATTGTACCATGGACTGTCTGTTATATGTAATATCTGTCTCACTTAGAAGTTGTATGATTCCTAGATGTGGTATAAGCTTACTTTACATTTTTGTACCATATACTCTAAATAAACAAATGGCATGTTTATTTTATTTTTATTTATTTAACATTTGTTGACCGGGAATGTCCGACTAGGTTCCACAGAGCCTGTTTTCAGCGGAGGCCCGGGGAGAAATGCTCCAGATGCATGTCTTTGGAATGTATCACTCACCATAATTGCCTTGCAGGAAATTGTTGTATTATTCAATTTGTGAATAAGGAGACTTATAAGGGCCAGGAAAATGTATTTCTATGAAATTCCAAGTTACCATGAAAGATCACCCTTCCTCTCTTTTTTTCTTTCTCCATAGTCATCAGACATCTTTGTTTTCTCTTTTCTTTCTTCTCTTCACAAGAGCAGGTGTTATCTACTGTCCTAAGGTGATACTCCCTATTCACACCTCTCAGTTATATTTATTATTCTTATTACATGGCTTTGCCTGTGCTGTCTTGGTCCATTCCCTTCCACTTTATCTCTGATCTCACCTTGCCCTCCATTTTAAGAACTAATTGTTATGTACTGCAACAGACATACTGGCCTCCTCCTTAAGCTTACATTCTCACAGCAAAGGCACTGATTTTTTCCCAATTGATTATTAGTGTTTTGTACACTGGTTGTTCTCTTCCTATGATGCTGATAGGGTATTGTGGATACAATCCTTCAATTTAACTGGATATAGATATAAATCTGCTGTTCCATTGATTTTATTATATATATATATATATATATATATATATGTGTGTGTGTGTGTGTGTGTGTATATGTACATATAGTCTAGGTATTCATAGACTTGGAAAAAAATGTATGCCAAGGTGCTATGAATGCTAATTTGGGTAGTTCTGTGGTAGTCTGAAGTCCCATGCACATTGGTGGAATTAGTATAGGCTATGTACAAGGAAATAATGACAAAAGTATAAACAGTGTTTGGACACAATAGGGTTTCCATTCGGCATGGAGTTGCATCAGGGTTTAGCTGTAAACCCACTGCTGTTCATACTGGTGATGATGGACCATATTAACAAACACATAGGAGGGGACAGACCAATAAAGCTTCTGTGTGCAAACAATGTGGCTTTATAAGCAGACTCTAAACAGGAACTTAAGTAAATTATAGGAGAATGGAATACAAAACCAAAGGCATATGGGATAAAATTGAATAAAGACAAGACATTTGGCAGCAAATGGGGTAAATCAGAAGAAGCTGAAAATTGGGATAGAAGAGAAATAGTGGAACAGGTTAACAGCTTCAAGTATCTAGTAGGAGTGATTGAGGAGAAAGGAAGACTGAATCAAAAGGCTAAAGGTAGAATCAGAGTGGCCCCAGCCAAATGTCAGCGATAGGGTATGACAGAGGAATGACAAGTAAAGAAGAATGTCAACTTAGCCCAAAAGAGCCCTTTTGCATTGGCTTTCACTTTAAAGAAGTAGATGCCAAACAGGAGAGGTCCTATTACCAAACCCTGGGGGACAATGCAGGTGCTTGGTCACTTTGTGGAAGTAGTTTCCACTGTATTTATCTCCTGCATTCTATCTTTGAGCCATTTGTTAATCCAGCAGGTGATGTATGGATTTATTCCAAGTTTATCTAACTTTTCTACAATGCCTAAGTGGGGGATTGTGTAAAATGCTTTGTCCAGATGAAAATATTCTAGGTGTAGCATTTTACCTTCATCCATTGCTTTGTTGACCTTTTCAACAAAGTCGAACAGGTTGAATAAGCATGACCTTCCCTTTATAAATCCAGTCTGAGATGGGTCCTGTGTTTCAAGGTTCCTTGTGTTCGTACTGATTACTTCCATAAGTTTTTCCATGACTTTGCATATGAGTTTGGTCAAACATATGGGTTCTGTGGAAGATTTTCCCATATGAAGGGGACTGACCGTAGTTGTTTTCCATCCACTTAATAGGAAAAACTTGTATGGAGGCTTAGGGTGAACAGTGTGTTAAGGGGGTGGCTATATCAGGCTTCATGCCATTTGAGATGCATCTAGAGGTATTGCCAGGATCCATAACTGCAGTATTTTTAGTTTTTGATAGCACTTTCAGGACTCAGTCTTGTGTGATAGCTGGAGGCAAGTCAGATTCATGTATATCTTGCGGGGAGAGAGGGGTAACGTTTGAGCTAACTTTATTGGCTAGGAGGTTCCCTATATCTTTAGCGTCATTGTAGACAACAAAATTCACAATCAACTTAGCACATTGCTGTGTTGTGCTTCTATGATTATGAACATAACTAAAAAGACCGTGGCTTGGATAGCTATTTTAACCTCGAACTTGGCTTTGGTGGAGTTTACTAAGCTTCTGAGTTGTTTGTTTACTTCAATGACAAAGGTTCTATCATTCTAGGAACTACTTTTCTTACATTTGGTCAACATTTTCTTCTTTTAATTTTAAAGCTTGGTGATATTATGGTTCCACCATTGGGGTTTGTTTCTGGGGTTTACTCTGTGCTTGTTCCTACAGCTGCATCTATGTAGCTGTTTACATGCTGGTATAGTCTGCTGATGCAAGCTTTTGTATATTCAGCAGAGTTAACTGGGCTTGATGGGGATTTGAAGCTCGACAGTGAATCACTTATCAGTAGATATTTTGTCTTAGAGAAATTTGTAAGGGGATTGTGTCAAGCGGGTCTCTGGTTTCAGTTTTATTTTGCAGGAGATAGCTTTATGGTCAGGCTTTACAACAGATGAAGATAGACAAGGGATTGTGCAAGATGTCCATGTATTACTAAAGACAAGATGCAAGATGTTATTCCTCCTGGTGGATAGTCTGACTAACTTTTCCAGGACATTCCTATTGACAAAGACCAGGAATCATTGTGCTTATGCACTAGTGGTGGTGTAGATTTCACAGTCTATAACTGGATAGTTTAGATCACTTAGGAAAATGTTATTTGGTTTAATGATGAGTGAATCTAGTTCCTATAGATGGGCGTTGTAGCTTTCTTGGGTCATAGAGGGAGTTCTGTAGCTAACTAACATGGGATATGAGACCTTTCTAATGATGATTTGGACATGAAGGAGCTCTAGTGCATCATGCTGCTTTACCAGCCCCGAGGTGAATCTCTTCTGGATGAAGATTGAGACACCTCCACCTCTTCCCCTCCTGCAGAGTAGCTGGTCAAAAATGTGTTGAAGACACTAAAGCCCTGCATAGCTGGAGTGCTCTCAGCCATTTTTCACCATGTGTCAATCAGTAGATAGATGTCTACATGCTCCATGGTGAGGAGATCTTGTATGGAGTGGAGCTTCTTGTTTAGGCTTCTAGCATTTAACAGTAAACCCTTCATATTTTCTTTTCCTTGCTTTGTTATGTTGGTAGGTTTATCAGCTTGGCATTGCCTGGAAAAGGCACTATGGGGTGGCAATGTGTTTGCCAATAATCAAAATCTTAGAGGTGACAGATGCATGCCATTCCCGGGGAAGCAATGTGATCTTTTGATCTTATCCTCTCAGGCTAACATATTTGAACTCCTTCATTTGATAACAGAGTTTAAGGTAATTATTGAAGTCAATTATTTTCTGCTGAAATTGCAGCATCATCTTTAGAGAAGATAGAATGCTGTTCATTGCTAGGCTCATACCTGTCTGGGACACACAGTCTGAAAGTTCTATCATGTCTCTCTTTGTATAATCCTGTGAGCAATATCTCAATTCATTAACAATCATGTATACTGTGACAGAGTTACCATAGCCATATTGTGACATACACAAGGGCCAAGCAGGAGGGGATTCTTAAAACAACCTAACAACATCATCTTCCAAATGTAGGGGAAACAGCCATGTATGGAATTCTGGGGAATATGTGTAACCAAGCAGATGGCAAAAGGGCTCCTCCTTGTCAAGTATTTTATGAGCTCTGTGATACTAAGGGACATTCAACTGTGTAGTGGACACAATTTTTCTGGAGGAGAAATACACCAGTATATTACCAGACTCTGGAATGCTGACAGATGCTCAACCCTAGGCAGTGTCTCATCAATTCAGGTACATTAATTTATGGATATACTTGTGATAAGCAGGGTACAATTAAAATACTTACCAATGTTAGGCTCTGATGTTTTGTTTTTAAGTATTTAAGTTTATATGATATTTACAGGGTAATGCTGGTTGTACTAAATGTAACACATACTATTCTTAAACTGCTGAAACCAAGTAGGGATGCTAACCTAGTAAAAGGCAATACTCATTCAGGAAGAGGTGTCAAATAGTAAAAATACCTAAAACATTTGCTTCACAAAAGCTGAACCTCATTCTGATAAGATTAAGTATGTCTATCTTAATGAAAGGCAGGTAAATGAAGATCCAGTGTGGTAGTCTGGCTGAGAATAAAAAAGACCAAATTACTATAGCTCTTGCTAGTGCTTGTGCTGTACCTGGAGAATCAAACAAATTATGCGATAGCCTGCATGGCTTGTTAAATTAGTGGCAAATACTTATTAAAATATTAGTGATGTCTAGATTCTATACCACAATGCTGTTGTATAAAGGCTAATCGGACCGATCTGCTTGGGGCTGTCTAGTGTCTTATGGATGCTATCTTTGCCACCAAGGGGCATTATGCATCACTTCTACAATATACATCCCATGGTAAACATTAATAGTGGTGAAAAGTGCTTGTTTTAGTAGTTGAGTTAATGAGCCAGAAAGCAGTCTGAAGTTACAGCCTAATGCGATTCTTGTTTAATCTAATGAAAAGAAACAACCATAAGGCCAAACCATGATATGTTTTGACTGATGCTGATGTAACCATATTTAAAAAATGTGCATTTAGACTGCTTCCATTTACATAAAAAGGTGCCTTTTTTACTTTTGAAGGTGCTTCTGCTGTAAGGGTTAGCATCATGGGCTTGTGTGCTTTATGGGTAAGACAGTCATTTCCAGCTACATTTCCTGAAGTTCTGGAGGCATTTTTTGAACTACAGGCACTTTTGCCCAAGTCAGCCAGCCTACTGCTGGGGTATGTGATGGTCACATTCCTCTTGGCAGGAAAGGCAGCATGAAACATGAACATCTGTGGTCCATTGCCCACACCTGACTTCACCTCAGACTTTAGGTGCATTGCCAACCTGTATACCAAGGTTCTTCATAGAAGCCAAACATTGTGGAGATGTGCCACCAAAGAGCGTGGTGCCTTCTTGGAAAATGGCAATATGATACTTCCACTGTGCAAGAGGTATTGCAAAGTGAGAAGAACTGGGCTGAGTATGTAAGAGCTGCTTGATTGAAGGCATACCCACTACCCCACAGAGATGTATTAGTCACATCTGCAAGGAATGATTCATCTGTATCGTGGATCATCATGCCTACTTCAGCTGCCTTGATTTTATAAAAATGTTTCTGATACACTAATCTATGAAGACTTCTACTCTGCATCAGTATTGGTTCATTTATTACTGTGTTTGTGTGCTCTGTTTTCTTTAGACCACCTGTTTGCTGTGTGTTGTGCAGTTGCTGTGTTTATCTGGCTAGCTGTCACTCTTCTTGGGAATAACTACATGAGTGGGGTTGTTTGTAAATGGCTTTGCAGTGCAGTACTCTCCGCTTACTGTTCTGATGTTGTGCTGCTTGCATCGAGGACAGCAGCTATCTGTTGTGTGCAATCTGCCTTCATTTAGGTACAATATCATTGAGCACACCTACTGCCCTTTTATGCCCTCTTACCTTTCGGTCACTGTCTACTGGTCTGGGAGACATTGACCATCTCCTTGAACCATTCCCTTTCTTGTGCTGTGGACTTGTATTTCAACCATATCACACTTATGGCCAAACCTGGGGTTTATACTACAAGGACTTTCAGGAGTCTGCTATCAATAATTTTGCAATTGTTGTTATTCCCATCAAAGAATTATTGTGAATCCCAGAGGTGTGCATACATTGCATTTTTGTTGTCACAAATGAGACTATTGTGCAACATTTATTGATGATAATCTTTGGTCTCTCTCATCTCTGTCACTCTTTGCCAACTTATTAACAATCATTTTCTCAACTAACTACAGAATGTCTTTATCTCTTTTGAATTCACACATTTTCTCTACTTATCTGACCTTTGCTTCCATCTCTCTCTTTTCACTTCTAATTTATACAAATGTAGCTTAGTTTTTCTCTCTCTAGACAATCTGACTATTTCTTTGGTCACTCTGTACTATATTGTATTATGCTTGTAAAAATGACAACCTTTACAACTCTGTTATACTATATTGTACTTGTAAAAAATGACAATCCATATCAAATGTTTATGCTTGTTATATTCTACTGTTTTCTTTCATGTAATATGTTGGAGTTTTTCTCACTGAGCCTCAGCCCTCTGCTGAAAATGGGTTATTGCCCAATTGGACTTTCCTGGTAAACACATTTTAATAAATAAATGATAAAAAAAGATGACTAATAACATTCAAGCAAAATCAAGGTGCAGTTGATAATTAATGGTTCTTACATCATTATATATAATATTGATCATGTCTTTCGGTCTTCAGACTTGGAATTTGGGCACAAAGCCATGGAAAATCAGGGCCATATTTCCAAATTCAAGGACATCTAGTTAGCATAAAACATACACATTCTTCAGCCTGTGACTGATCTTATTTCCACAAGGTATCATGATACCCATTAACATAGCCAGTGACAGAAGAAAAAAATGATACATAAGTTTATTATTTTGCCCTCTGGTAAAGAAATGTAGTGATATTCTCATTTCCAGAGTTGGCTAAGAAACACCCAGACTGATACTAACCAATGTTAGTTGCAAATTGCTTTAACACTGGTCTTCAAACCATATACTATACATAAAATAGAATAATAGAAGCAGTAAATAATGTTCCTTGTTTATGAATACCATTATGACATCAGTAGCACAGTACATTAAACCATTTGTCTAACTTTTATGAGAGGTGTAATGCACAAAGAGCTCTAAACCACACTATCAACATGTGAAATCTGATACGATTATATAAGGCAGGCAGACATTATTGTATTTGCTTATTTATTTTACATTTGTTTACCGGGATAGTCCGACTGGACCAGGTCCATTTACAGTGGAGGCTCGGGGAGAAAAGCTCCACATTTGCATAACAATCAGACAAAATAAGACAGAAATATGACAGACAACAAACTTATCAACAATAAATGAAGTAAAGAAAAATAACATGGTTACCAAGAGAAACGTCATGTTGGAGATAAAGTATTAGAGTTGTAGTACTGTAGCATATTTACAGTAAGTATACTAGGAAGGAAGATATATGAAGAAGCAAAGTAAATGTTAGTTAATACATGGACATAGCCAGGTGTTCATAAGATGTGATTTAAGTGAGTTTTTGAGCAGTGTGGTAGTGGATGCAGAAGTCAGAGAAGGGGGGAGGTTATTCCAGGATCAAGATATGATGTGAAAGAATAAGCCTTTCCCAGCATTAGTGTTAGCCCTTGAGATACAGAGTAGTGATTTGTCAACAGAACGAAGATGGCGATTAGCTTTGTAGTGAGTGAGACGATGACAGCACTGGGTTTTTATCAGGATGTTATAGGCAATGATTAGTTGTTTTTTATATATGTTGCTGTACATATCTTGTTGTAATAATCCTGCTAAAAGTTAACTGAATAGTTGTTAGCTATAATTACTTTAATGATTCTAACTACTAATTTACTTCACTTTTGTTCTCAACCTGAGGTAGTACAAAAATGACTTACTCAGTCATGCTACAGTAAAACAGATCACTTGGGACTACTGTTTGCTCTGGGATCTCTCCCAATTCCAGTATTGTGCGACCATAGGATTTTTATATGTAAGTTCTATTGAGACTTTATGGTTGAGGAAGTATGACTCGAACAATTGTTTTTCACTTTATGATAGTTAAATCATTTAAAAAGCTCAGTATGATTTGTTTTTGTACATACATTAGTAATAAAGTACAATAACCTCAGGATTCCACATCACTTGAGAGAATGACAGTAGTTTGAGTTCTGTGTGAATTGTAGTTTAAACTCATGACAGCAGGAGTCAAGCTCTGTGTACCACTATACCGGAGGATTTTCTCCCTGGATTCCCCTGCTTAAAATACCACTGTACCCCAGTGAGGGAAAATGTGGCCTGCAGCAACTTGTGAAAAGGATTACATTTCAGAGGCCACTACTTTCATACTAATTTCTGTTAATTTTATTGCATGTTAACTGAGTAAAACCACTAGGCATGAGCCTCTCTTCAAGGGTGACTGTAGAAAACTAGCTGGTTAATAAATTCGTCTGAGTCACAGAGTAGGCAAATGGAAGCTGTGTGACTTAAACTCAGGACTACAAGATGAAGCTCATTAGCAGTACACAGCCTTAATCCTTTGCACTATGGGGTGTGTAAATTTGTAACTACCATTATCACATTGAAGCTTCTCCCAAATAATGTACTCAAGCGAGGTGAAAATAAAATAAAACTGAAACCAGATGGAAACATTGCTATTTATTAATTCTATGAGTATCACTGTATCACTAGTGACGTAGCACCTTAACCCATACACCTGTCTTTTACTCCAGATTGTACTACAAACAGAATTTCATTTTAGATGTTTTTATTGTTACTAAAGTAACCTGTTAAACCGGTTTGTTTGCATGCTTTTTTGGTAACCATCACTCTATTCTGGATTACTTTTTTAGCAGCAGAATACCATTTGCTATTACACTAATCTGTATTTCCTGCAATGATTACTCAGGTTATTTACTTTTATGTTAAATGATCTGTAGCAGCCAGACAGCAACAGTAAGTGGAACAGTAAATCAGGTGAGACAAGGGTCTCTCAAATGTCAAAATGAAATGAAGATGTGTGCAATGCATGTGTTTGCATTTGTGAGAGTGTGTGTTGTGTATATATGTCTATTTTGTGTGAGGTATCAGGGCAACTTCTTCATTCCTTTGACTGGTTTATCTGCTGAATGTCAGTAACAAATTAGGTGATGGTTTTAACAGTAGATTCACTCAGTCCAGTTCTGCAATAATGGAGCCACTGAACTGTTGAGTTAAAATAGAACGTGTAGCAGGTGATGCTTACTGTAACGTAAACATTGCATGCACTGACTGCTGTATCCCAAATTTAATTCTACTTATCCAGTAGCAAGTGATGTTTACTGTAATGTAAACACTGCACGCACTGACTGCGGCAACAAACCTCATCTGACTTGAGGCTGAGAATTAAACAATAAAAGGGACAGAGTTCATTAATGAAAAGTGAATGACTAATAAAGATGCGTCTGTTAGGTTTAAATTCTAGCTAAGCAAATCTCACTTACCTCTGAAGCCTATCATGCTGCTGTGATATAATTTCAGGTTGTTCTACTAGTCTTCCATAGTCTAGTCAAAGAAGCCTGCAGACCGATGCATTTCCAACAGTGCCAAAGACTAGTGTGCAGCTGTTTTGGTAAGGAGTTAGACAGGTTTTGGTGGAGGAGTGTAGTACATTAAAAAGCCATGCAACCTATTTCAAAGAATAACCACAAGTATAGCCAATACACCTGGCTCATACCATTTGGTTTTGGTGCACTATATCATGCCAATTAGTGAGTAATATGTGTGACTAGCACAAAAGTCTGCTGAAGACACAGGCACAGTGTAGACATAGCAAAAAACACTTGAGGCATATATGTGCAATAACAGTAGCTGTTTACATTTCAAGGTTCATAGGTTCATAGGTTCATAGGTTGGTACTAGGCTATCAGCCCTAGGGCCTATACAAGCCTAGCCATAACAATTCCCTGGATATTTCTTCCCACAATATTTACTTCTCTGGACCCCTGTCTAGCAGGGTGACTGACATGATCCCCAGGGTGAATTTACTGTCTCCCATCCAATCATCAAGGTTCCTTTTGAAGATGGCCAAGGAGGCACTCTGCTTGACATGTATGAGCAGCATACCTCTCAACCTGGAAACATCAAAAATCTGGACAAGGCCCATGAAAAATAGGTACAAATCTGTATGCTGATTAACATCTAATTTGCATATATACTTATGTAACCCCACCCACTCCAATGGAATTGTGGGATACCAACTTCAACGCATAAACTGAAGAACAGACAACCAAAACATGGCACCAGAGTCCCCTGCAGCCATTCCAATGTCCCGTTACCTGGCTATTTCGCCCCATTTACCATAAACACTAATGTATGCATACTGCTTTACTTCTACAATGATTTGGATTTTATTTTTACATTTTACAGCACAACAATGCAGAAACACTAAAATACATCATCTGGTAAACAAAGCAATACTGTTACTGTCTCACAATGAAAATAGGCTTGACATTAAAACGTATTTGTCCTTGAAACTCACATTCATTGAAACAGCATTGAAACCCACACCACATCCATAGAAAATGCATTTGGTCAGAGGTGGATAAAGATTAACTTTGGGCTGTTTTCAAATCATTGGCCCCTTGCACACAAAACAAGAAACATACATGTGTTCTATTCTTTATACACCTTCCTGACTTTATTAAATTATATTCCTTGTATAATACAACACACATGTTAGAGCACATTTTAAATTTATTGTTTGAACATTTTACCAGTAATCTGTACTGTAGGCAATGAAACAAAAACACGTGAACCGATAATGACAAAACTGGCCAATTCAGAACTTTTCCATCATAAAAGTCTGCTTCCACACCCACACTATAAATAGAATGACAGTAGTGTAAGCCATAGGCATCTTGCACAGCGTCTCACACTTATTTTCAATTTCATTTGGGGGGGGGGGCAAAAGGTCAAAAACCAGGGACACATTTTAAACATTGCTTGTATAATTTTGTAAAGTCACTAGAATAAAATGTTGTGTTACCATCATGCATTTCACTGGCAGGTTTTGAACCCAGGACTCTATGCACTACAGTCAGAACATACCACTATGCCAAATCAGCCTGAAAAATAGGAAGACTGAAACTTAATAGCCATCATTTAGTGAATTAATTTCTCACTTCTCAACATAGCTCTTAACCTCAACACAAAAAACATGGACAAACAACAAAGCCAATAATGGGGGAATACAAATTCAGTTCTCACTTCTCACTTACCATATCTCTGAACTGTTAGCACAAAAACAATAATGGGGGAATACAAACTGTGTGCTCACTTCTTATCATAGCTCTAAACTCTTAGCACAAAAGAAATGTTCTTACTTCTCATCATAGCTCTCTTAACTCTTAGTACAAAAGAAATTTGGACAAAGCTCAGAGCATAACTTTCAACTGTTAGCACACATTTACTATAGCATTGTGTCAGTATTATTCCATACTTGTCCTAGGAGTCTTGCAATTTTAAACATCCTCTTATCATGGCCCACTGTTAGTGGAGGCCTAAGAGGAAAAGATCTGCTTACAGCAAAAAGCAACAGACAAATCTCAATTATTTAAAAAAAATGAAGAGAAAAAGATATAATAGACATGATTACAGAAAATGCAGTAGACAGTCATTGACAAGTGGACTCTAGATGATTAGGCAAAGTAATATGTGAAGAGTACACAAAAATACACGGACTATATGAATGAAAGAAATGCTTAGAATTGAGTAATTGTAAAAGACTCAAATAACATAAAACAAAAAGTGAAAATAAAGAAAACGTAAGACATTTGTTTTTGGACAGATAGAGGACAGGATCATTTACACAGTTCAGGACTTAAGAACATTAAATTTTATGCTTTTATGGAGAATTTGGAGATACACAGACTACACATTTTTTATATGTCAAGGTGTGCCTCTCCCCTTCTGCCTGGTGGACTATCACAAGGAAACAACAAGCTCTAGAAGTATAGCCAATCTGGGTTAACAAACTGTAAATAAAAAAAAAAAAAACCTGAACAATGCAATTACTAATTATTTATTCCAGACATCACATCACATCCATTACTTTCATCTGCTGTATGTACCACTTCACACTGTTACATCCACAGCCTAAAGTGTACACTGACTCACAGAGTAGTTCCCGTTCCTCCTCAGTCGTTGCTGCCATTAATAACTCTGCCCTGAGTAGTTCATAGGTTCATAGGTAGGTACTAGGCTATTGGCCCTAGGGCCTATACAAGCCTAGCCAAAAAGGTACCCTGGCTTTCGCCACCCAAGAAAATATTTCCAAAGTGCAGACATTGGTACCGGGTATCTAACTTAAGCTAACTAACCATATGGTCATCACATCAACAGTAGCCATGACCCTTTTCTTTTTAATATGCAAGGCTTTAAGAGCTGTTCTCAACAATAGCCTAAGCCCTACTCCTGTTGACATTTCTACTATTACTTAAAATATGCGTCTTCTGTGCAGCTAGGAATAGACAAGCTTTATTACACCATTCTATTTAGCATTATGCACAATTCAAAATACAAACCATCTGTTAAAAGTCTTACTAGCATAACTTTTAAAACATTTGAAAGAGGGTGCCTATCACTTTCAACAACCACAGCTTTATGCTACATTACAGCTACTTGGGCAATTTGATCATGCCCTTCTATTCAGAATGAGTACACGTTCTTCCTATAACCTGCTGGAGCCAAAGGAGAGCATGCAATACCACTCAATATGCGTTAGTACAACTTGATCACTCAACCAGCCTAACAAAATCAAACTTAGTAGTGCAAAACGCATTAGACTACAGTACCTCACAAAACCTTTCAAAGACTACGTAAAGTATCTTATACACTACAACTCTAAAAATACACAAATATGTATCAGTTACATTAGAACTACCATAGGCCTTAGATCGGAATCTGATGCAACACATATCAAAAGCAATCATATCCACGCGCAAATTTCAAATCGCCAAATAGATATATTTAACACATACAACAATGGAATGGGCTAAAGAAAAATATTCCAGAAATGCTCATTAAAAGCCATCGAAGCTTCCCAATTCACAAATAAAGCACTACATTCAGTTAGTAGGGAAAACACTGATATAGGCGCAACAACATGACCCTTAAGCCCCTATGGAAAAGAAAGCTCCATAAAACTCACAGATCAAATAGAAAGAGCCGGGCCCAACCAGCATACAGCAAGTCGCGCACTAAAAGACTTAAAGATCCCGAATAGTACTAAAAAAGGCAGAAACGTGCGAAGGTAATACGGGGCAGAAAATAAACCCCACTAGACAGCACAATTAAAAATTACAGGAATCAATTTGTAAATAAAAGTTGCCGAGGAAAAAAAAGTATATTAAAAGCTTCCCCATTAATCAAACAGTACCAGATAAGCGAAATGGTAATCCTTGCAAAAAACACCTCTTCGGGACAAACTCTCCCAGATTAATCCCTGCTCACAAACTCTGCCCGCTCGGCGAACTGCTGTTTCAGTGTTGTTCGAGCAGTTCCCCATCCCCGCCAGCTTGCAATTCAATTCAGCCAGCTGGAAATGATGATGTGAGCTCCTTGAGCTCAATTCCGACTGGCTGGTAGCCTGACGGAGCTGACATCATTGCACACGTGATGACATCAGCTCCGACAGTGCGAAAATTTAAAAAAAGCAAAAAAAAAATCGGAAATGAAGGGTGCCACTCGGGAATCGTGGCACCCCTTCCTTTGGACCCCAAAACTCTGTAAAAACCGAGTAATTCAGAACGGTTGGGAGGTCTGATGAGCAGTCTATTCCAGAGTATGGGGAGTCTCTGGGTCAGGAACCTATCCCTCCAGCATGTTTTGTTCATTGTGATGACAAGGTTTAGATCCCTGGAGCGTGTGGCTCTGAGGGATTGGGATTTCTTTAAGTGGAGCATGTCCAACAGCTCAGGGTTTGACATGGCCTTGTATGTTAAGCAGAGATTGCCTCTGAGTAAACGATATGCCACAGAGTATAGCTGGAGTTTTTTTAGATGGTCAGCATATGGCATCTGCTTTAGGCCTATGATTCCTTTAGTGAGGTATTTCTGTGGCCTTTCCAGCTGTTACAGATGTCTTGTGAGGTACATACCAAACAGGGCATTATACTCTATAATGGGTCTAATGAGGGATGAGTACAGTGGGACAATGACCTGCTTTTTTCTGGATGAAAAGCCCTTAGTGATGAGGTGTGCCACATAGAAGGATTTCCTGGCTGTTGTGGCGATGTGGTTATCAAAAGTGAGACCACTGTCCACCTGTGTCCCTAAGTCTCTCATCACACTTTCGATGTTTAGTGTACTGTCACCTATGTGGTAATTCATGGGTACATGTTTTTTTTCAAAGGGGATAACTATACATTTCTTGGCATTAAGCTTGAGCCCATGGCTCTGACACCAGGCATCTGTTTCTGTAAGGCCCTTTTGTAGACTATCCACATCATTTGGGGATTCAATAATGGCTCCCAGTTTGCAGTCATCTGCAAACTTTTGTTAGCCAGAGTCCCTTAGTGTTGACCTGTATTTCAGAGAAGTAGATGCCAAACAAGAGTGGTCCCAGAACTGAACCCTGAGGTACTCCACTTGTCACTTGTCTGGAGATGGATTTGGAGTTGGCTACTTTTACAGTCTGGGTTCTGTCAGTAAGCCAGTTGGCAACCCATCAAGTGACATAGGGATTTATGCCCAGCTTAGTAAGTTTATCTATGATTCCAGATAGGCTGTGTGGACCACCTTACCCTTGTCCACAGCTCTGGAGACTGATTTGAAGATGTCAGTCAGGTTCAGGAGACAAGATAGGCCCCTCACAAACCCAAACTGGGTGGGGTTCAGTGTTTGAAGGTTGCCAATGCCTTTGTTTATAAGTTCAATGATAATGAGTTCCATGCCCTTGCAGATCAGGCTCTTCAGATTGATGTGACGGTAGTTCCCAGGATCCAAGGTGGATCCCCCCTTGTGGAGTGGGATAACTGTAGCTGTGCGCCACTCAGTGGGCACGAAGCCTGAAGTGAGGCTATAATTAAATATGACACTTAGGTGATGTGCCAGTTCATTTTGTAGTTCATGTAGTACACAGCCTGGGATGTCATCTGGTCACATGGATGCTGTATTCTTTGCTTTGGAGAGTGCAGTTTCTACCTGTGTGGCCATGATTACTGGAATTTAGCAATCATTTGGTATTGAGATGGGCCCATTAGGGGGTGAGAGGGGGGTGAGGTTGGCACTAAATTGATCTGCCAGGATATTGGCAATATCCTTGGGATCAGTATATTTAGCAAGCTGATATATATTGAGTCCATAGCCAAGCTGATGTATATTGCGATCATAGTCAATCAAATATGGATACCAAACAAATACAACCATAAACATGTTGCACAGATGTCTAGATTTTGTTGTTATTTTTAGTAGAGTCACAGGTTTTTTTAAATACATACAATATGCTCAATTTTTAATTCATAGTGATGGCAAAAATGAGTCTGGTTTAATAGAGTTTGCATAACTGCATACTAAAAAGGCATCTAATACGTCAGTCTATATGTGTAGATACATATGTGTGTGTGTGTGTGTGTGTGTGTGTGTGTGTGTGTGTGTGTGTGTGTGTGTGTGTGTGTGTGTATATTACAAGAAAACACAGCACCACTGAGGATACCAAATCAGCTAGAACAATTTAGCATAGAGCATTTTTGCTGCTATATATACATGTCATATATGAACAGCAGAATATCTGCTTTAGTATATTTTTACATTACTTGAAATCTAGCCTAGGTTTCACAGAATGAAATAAACAGAGGTTAGGTCAACCAAAGTTTCCTTTCAGGAGAGCTGCCTTCGCTATGATTACTTCTTTAGCAGTATAAGAAAAGTAAATGTCTGTAGTATGCACATATAAATTTGATAAGCAGTAGGTGCAGTTAGTTGAAGGTACACAACAGAGGCTCCACCTTGAAACATGCAGAGAACCCCCACACACACACACATACAGTCATACACAAACAGGTATGGTTTGGGATTCAGATCTTTAATAGCATATTTTTACTGCATTCCTCCCTTAACCTTTGTTTAGTACACTGCCAATGTGATTCTACTTTGAAGCTTTCACTGACTCATATTTTTATTCTTCTCTATGGCTGTGCATTTGTGAATCTTGTGTATATAATCAAAAGTAATATAGGGTGAAGCCTCTGTTTGGGGGGGGGGGTCTATATTATATAATCGCATGCGAACAATGTCAAATGCTCTAATGAGCGAAAATACAGAAACTTGAAATCCTTATTGTGGGGGGCTGTGCCCCCCACAGCCCCCGCTAAATTTATACTCCAACTCCGAGATCACACTACAGTGAGGAAAGGGCAAATATCCTACTCTCTCAATAACGAAACTTCGAGTTCTGGCATTTTCACTCATTAGAGTGTTCGACATTGTTCGCATATGATTATATAGTATAGACCCATTGGTGGGGTAGCAGGGTCTTACCCCACCTCCTCCCACAAAAATGGCTTTCATATTCATTTTTTCCATTTGAAACATTGACTGCTTTGATTTGCTTGACTAAAGCTTTAGCCGGTGTACTACTAAGAAAATGTAGCAGAAACTTGCTGTACAATCATATGAAATTGTACACACACAGGTAGTCAGTGCTGTGAATATAACCTATTCATTACACATATTTTATTATATACTGAATAGGTAATACTTCCAAAATGCAGCTTGTTCCACATTTTTCAAAAGGTGCCTATCCACGGTGTTGAAATCTCTTTGCATAATAATTGAAGAAAGTCATATGTCATTAGAGTATGGGAATAATTGCAAACATATAGATCTAAACATGTAGACAGATGTCAAATGCCACATTTTGATATTGATACCTAATGATTGTGGTTGCAGATATAGATGCCCATGAGTTATGCTAATTCTTACCAATAAACCTTCTCATGTACGCTTATTTAAAAGAGCAGTTTTTTGTGACTGTCCCAGTGTCCTGACAATCATCTTACCCCACCTTTACATACAATTACCCATTTGACCCACTAAATGGATGGTCAGTACATTTTCAATTGCATCTTAGTCAAAGCCCTATTGCTCATTTGTCTCTGGCCCAGGTCAAGGCCCATCTGTCTATTTGTTCTTTAATGGGTTGACAGCCAGCTGTGGAGGTGGGTTGCCATTCTAAAGGTTGCAGTCCCTTCCTACCATCTTCTCATGCTACAGCTGTTACTTCTGCTGGAGCCTGCATGAGGGAAATGAGCAAGTATGGTACTATGGACACTTATTCCCAGAAAGTGATCAAACATATGGCAGGTGTGGCTGTTGGGCCTACAAGGGGATGAACCACAGACCCTGTTCTCCCAATGATGTTGCCTGTGTGAAGTACATTGGGTATCCTCTTACACTAAGACGTGTGTAGAAAATGTCATTTATTAGGAGTACTGCATATGGTCAATTTATGTATGCTTATACATTGTGTTAATGGTTAAGTTGTGACTGAATACATGAATTCTGTAAGGGCAAATTTAACTTAATAGTAGGATTTATACGTCACTTGCTGTTGTCTGACCATGGAGTTAGTAACATATAGGTAAGGGATGGGAAAGCCCTACAAGGAAGCATGGTTTTAGTTATTATTTGTTCATGCTACACAATTTCATGGTTTTACTTGGTTTAAACTGTGTTAATCTGTTGTGTTTCTTTTGTATTCTGCTGTATGATTAGAATGGTGATGTTGATGTGGGAGTCATCGATTATATTTTGTAACATCTGAAATTGTAAGTACAAAGCAATGCTTGTCAGTATGTCTTTGCTTTCTAATGATATTGTTTTTAATTTGACATTTGTTTAATATTTTTTTGTGATATTTGATGTTATTCATAGATGAGCTTATTGGATTTCATGTAGGGTGTTTTTTGATATTTATTTTGTTTTGCAGTCCATTATGTACCTAGCTCTATTGTTTTTGCATTTCCTGGCCTTGTGAAAGAGTATATTTTCTGTGCCTATTTTATTTTGTATTACTTTATTCCCTTGATTTTACTTGCTAAAGAACAATTAGTAGTTTCCTTCTAAGGTGCTATTGATATCCTAAGGATTGGGGAAGCTGTATATACCCATTGTTGCTCTTTTTTCTTTTAGGGTTTCAAACATAGGAAACTTTTGTATTGTCAGTTGATGGAAGGCAATCTCTGCATGTCTCCTTGCTTTGATTTTTTTTAAGGAACCATCTTTATTAAATTATCTTGCATGATATAGGCCATGTTACATTTATGTCCACGAAAATGAACCATAGCATCACAATCTCAGTTACAAATATTATACATTCCAAACTGTGCCGACACAACTGTAGCTCCTTTAACCATTTAAGTGTTACCAAAAGTGTCAAGTTTCCTATATCACCATTTGTTGAGTAAGCCAGTCCTGTCTGCATTATTCTCTTACATGCATACAGTACTTATATATTGTCAGACTTGAACCCCTGCCAATTTAAGTCCATAGTCTATAGAACTGTGCATTAGCCACTCCTGCCTTAGAAAAAACTCTTATTACAAGAGTCAGACAGCACACATTTGAAGGGATGACTTCATCATTGTGTTGCAAGGCAAATGTTTTGCTTAAAGGTGTGAAGGAGTTAAAGGAGACCTCTGTCAATGTAAATGGTTCCACAGAGTGGAAGTGTACACATTACATCTGTCACTATAATCAGACACACTCATCCTAGTTAGTCATTGCTGGATTTGAACACCTGCCTAAGTCTGCATTTTATACAACACTGGATTAACCACTACAGAAGAAGTCTTAATACAAATATCGGGCAGCACAAAGTTATATTTTATATGATTGTGGGAATGGCAACATGGTCTAATAGACAGACAGACAAAGCAGCAACGTGTTAATCACAGCTCACAATGTACTGTATCAGTAATTCATACATCATATGAGTCATATTAAGTGTGTTGTGAACGATGTGTATATATGTGTGTTTCACATTATGGTGTCTTGAGTAGTTAAATGTTGGATGGCAGTCACCGATGTCAACAAGTGGAATGCAACACATACATTCTTAACTATTCATCTCCAGATCAGTGTATGTAAGTCTTGTGCTTATGTGTGCATTGTTCACAATTGCCTATGGTATGTATACAGTGTGCAAACTAATTACAAGCCATACATATAAAATGTGTACACTGCATTAATTAACACTACTCTATAATTATGTTTTTAGCTATACCAGTTCACTGGAACACACCTGAAAGAGTAATATGAGACAGTGCCACACTCATTTACATATGGAAGAACATAAACTGACTTACTATGGAGTCCTCATATCTGGAATACAATAAGATAATAAACCATATACAGCTAACAGAGACTACCAAAATTACTTTTAGTCTGTTACAATCAATTACCAAAGTGTACTGCTTCCCAGCACATTTGCACGGACAATGGCAAAATATTAACATATGTATAATTATTTCTGGAGTTTCTTAATTTAGGAAGAGAACAAGCAGTGGCCTTTGCTACTTGATGTCAAGTGTTTTGCAAATAATGAGTACAGGCATATAGATATTTCTGTTTCTGAGCCATCTCTGCCCCTGTGTGTGGTGTGTTAATTCTGTTTGTCATCATTAAAACTTGTGCCATCGTGTTTACTGTAAAGAGTTCAAAATAAGGACCAAGCAGGAGTAGAGAACTGGTAGACTAATTAAGGAATAAGTAGGACTGTGGTGGGGGAGTAACATACATATCCAGTACTTAACCAGTTAAAATATTATAAAATACTATTGTAAAGAAACCTTTGATTAATGTTGGACATAATGCTTGATTCAAATACTTGCTGATCTTAATCAAGATTCTCTAAATCTGATTACTTTCTGACCACACCACAGAGGAAGTCATATTTTAACAATCAGAAATCGCACAGTTGAAGAGACCATGAAAAATGAGGAAGGGAGTATGTGTGCATCAGCCTTCACAACAGTAAGCAAATTTAAACACCCCCATATGGTGTAAATTAAACCTTGGATCCTGTTATACATATCATAATAGCTGTATCCTCATATTTGTATTAGTACTGCTTTCTGTTGCACAAGTGGCCTAAGCATAGCAGAATGAGAAGCACCATAAGAATGTGGCCAAAGGCAAAACTTCATTAGTTTTTGCCACAGGATGTAAAGCAACAGTTAGTGTTACTGAAATATGGGCAGTGATGCTGCTCGGTGCTAAGAGTTGTGTAAATGTTGAAAAAGAGAATTTATTTTATGGGCCATTTCTGGTCATGTATGTCAATCTATTTTTTAATCAGATTAAAGGTGTGAAATGGGATTGATAGGACAGTGGTGAAAATGGGAAGAAAGCAGAGGGAAGACACTGGGAGAGTTATTAAGGAATGTGTAGGATGGGGATGGGAGAGCACTATAGCTATCCACTTCTTCACAACCTAACATTATTCTTCTGCAAATTATTTGACAAAAATGGATAGTCACATCATATGTATGACAACTTAATAATGTTGAGTGACTAATTGGACCAAATGTGTCACACACATACACACACACACACACAGACACACACACACACACACACACACACACACACACACACACACACACACCCACATGCACACACACACATGTGCGAAGTGGAAAGCTATTTATGGGGCATATTTTTGGGTCAGGTAACCTTTTCTTTTTTTTTTTTTTCTGAGAGTTTGAAGAACAATTGGGAAGGTATTTAGGAATAAAAAGGTAGTTATGTAGGGTAGGTCAGGTAGCAGACACAGGCATACAGGACATGCAAGGCAGACAAGTATAGTGATGGAAACAAGAGGTTGGGGACACCACAATTTGGGATTGCCATAGGACTTTGGAGGCACATTCCCATCCAGTGTGAATACAGTGAGAACGTAGTCCTCAAACTCAGAACTTTCACCACTGTCTCTTGTCACAGACAACTGATGCAGTGTTAGATGGGACAATGTTTTCACAATTTGTTGCAATATCCTTTCTGTAAGGCCAATGGGTACATTTAGGCCCCTCTCCATAATCTCCTCCACCAGCCCTGTCAGCTCCTATTGGGCAACCTAATTGCCATCTTTACAGGCACTACTCCCAGTGGATACTACTGTACCAGCCCCAGGACAGAGATACCTGGTCTAGGTGGTGCAGTAATGCAGGGGTAGGGGAGGCAATAATGACTGGTTCTGACCCAGAAGTGCTGGATACCTGTGCTGTCTGTGGTGGTGCCACAGAATTCATCTGTGGAGGAAAGGTGATCTGAGCCCCTGTGGCTGGTGTAGTGTCCCATGCTGGTGGTTATGTTGCAGCAGGAATAATAGTGCAAATGTTATGAAGGCCAAAATAAATGCATGCATACATACAGGCAGACATGCATCAATAGATAAATAAATAAATACATAAAAGAGAGGGTGGAGGAGAGAGAACAAAGAAAAAAATCATAAATGTCATATATCTCAGTCAATGCATATTCCCACATAAATATTTAGATTCATTACAACCACCGTTACAGTAAAGCTTTATCACCTCAGTATTATACACATTATACAAATAGAATGACTACAGGAAAGTTGGTTTATGCACTATAAGTCATGAAATGTCTATGTGAACAGAGAGAGATGTTATTCTAAGTTATTGATTGCAGAACAATAAATATTATGTAATAAAGATTAATTGCTGCTGCTTGGATTTAAATCCACAGTCACATACTGAAAAACTGACTAGCACAATGCTGCAAGAACAGTTTGTCCAGGTATATGCAATTAATATATGCTGAGTATGCATCCTAATGTATTACTCTGTCAGACATGTATAAACTGATATGTATAATCTATTTTTACAGTCACTGCTATTATGACATGGCAAACATTCATTCCTGAACCCATATTTACCCTGTACCTCTCTGAGGTGTTGCAGCCTCTCTTGATGCACCTGTCTATTTCCTTCAATTGGTGCAGAAGTTACACATAACTGAAAAAAGAGAGGAAAAATTTGAACATCTGTATGTGTTGGCAAGACAGGGTATTGTATTGCCTGGTTGTTGGCTGCTGTACAAATGCAACTCAAGATACTTGTGGGTCTTAAAATATTTCTCCCCTCCATCAAGGAGGTACTGCTGTCACCTTTTTAAGTCACTATAATGGTGATGGCATTGGTCACCAGTTTGTACGATGCTAGTTGCAGTGGTGATAGCCTTGGTTAAACAATTCTAAGCTTCAACCTTGTACCGTGAATCAGTATAGTCACCTTGCAGAAGCCTTCAGCTGTCACGTTTAACAAGAAGTCCAACAAAATTCTTGGACTCCACCTCATATCACCTCTTTGCTCTAACTGGAGTACTACCCTGACCATCACTTGCAATGTCTTCTAAAGATCTCTGGAAAAATAGTAGGGAATTGGCACTCAAATCAGACCTTATGTGTAGCAGGCTGTATACAATGACTTATAAGCTAGATAAATGCATTTGAATGACATAAAATGCAGAAATGGTCTGGAATGAAATGCATGTAATTATTTACTGAATATCTACTTCAGCTGAGAAACATGGTAGTAAGACTTGATGATGTGCATTACACAGTGTATGTACATATGCTCCACAGTATCTCCAGCAAATGCTAGTTAATGTTCATATCTCAGTTATATTTCATGTGATCTATTGTCAACTCTGGGCACGTAGTCCTGCTTGACTGATAGCATTCATAACGTGAACATTGTAACAAAGATATTTGACATGAAAGTGTCCATGATGCCGTTCTCATTTAATGTTGTCCTTATGTAAATTTATTCTTAAGTAATACACAATGCCTAGGTGGCACATAAAAAGTTAACAACTGTGAGTGAGATCACCTTAGAATCAATTCTATGACAAAAAGAAGCATGACCTCTGAATAGCACCCTCAGGGAACTGACATTCCAAGGGTGTAAGATGAGGTGAACAGTTTTGAACATGACTGGATATAGATCTGCTTCTGACAACCCTGTAACTGTTGCAGTTTTTGCTCCTTTATTGGAGTTATTGTTTACGATAAATATTTCTTCTTGTGGAAAGGTTTCCATTGCATTGATTTTTGTAATATCTTCAACGTTAATTGATGTGTGCCAAAGCCAAGCTTATTTGAGTGGCTTTGGCCAAGTATGTGCAAAGTATTAGTGCATAATAGATTTTGAGTTTTTACCACAGGACTTGGAGTTCTTTTCAGCCATTCCTGTATACTGACAATGTTCCATGCCAACCGCCATGCAAAAAGTAAGAAACAATTTTAGAATTGTTGACGTGTGTGATCTGTTGTTTCAATGACATCATGCTGCATTTATCGCATAACACATACTGAAGAAGGGGCCATACAGAGTTTACAGGAGGTGATGTTCTCTACAGCATATATCAGTACAATGTACACGTGGGATAATTTAAAAAATATTCCCCTAAAGCCATGTTCATATATATTTTAAAAGCTTTGTTGCTTTGCTTCTCATATTTTTGTAGTTCCTTATCTGGCTAATTTTACTACCTCATGGTTTTATACATATTATACCATGATCCCCCCAAAACGTGCACGCTGATTGGCCAGCGTGCCCGTTGTAAATCGAGTTATACTAATGGAAAAAGGTCCGGTCGCCCGGACTTTTTTCCATTAGTATAACTCGTTTTTAACACTGTCGCTATGTTAAATGGGTTTAACATGGCGAGACAGCTTTAAAATAAGCAACAGAGATCTCCGTTGCTTATTTTAGCTGTCTCGCCATGTTAAACCCATTTAACATAGCGAGCAGTGTTAAAAGCAACGGAGAAAGCAAGATCTCCGTTGCTTTTATGTCTCGCTATGTTAAATGAGTTTAACATAGCGAGACAGTTTTAAAATAAGCAACGGAGATGTCCGTTGCTTATTTTAACTGTCTCGCTATGTTAAACTCATTTAACATAGCGAGACTAAAAAGCAACGGAGATCTTGCTTTCTCCGTTGCTTTTGCCCACAGCTCTGATGTACTGCGCAGGTAACAGTTTCTTTTCTTAAATAATGTCATGGTATAATAGCAATAACCCACTTCTGGGTGTGGGTAATGCTAAATTACCACGGTTAGCTTTGTTTGGTCCGGGCCTACCGACCAAACCACGCCAACCGTGGGTAAATTTAGCATTACCCACACCCAGGCGTGGGTTATTGCTATATTAGTTCTCATAGCATGCACATAGAAGTGTATTTTAGTATACGCAGTGATACGAATAATGCAGGGTGAGGCAGATCACATTTCTTTTGTTCAGCAGCCATAATACAAACATATATTGCAACATCCATGGTTCTATTTGCATGTTAGTTCAGTTTAAAATATGGAAAAACAAGGATCATAGATATATTATGCCCCATACAAGTAAACTATCTCTAATGTGGATTCAAGCCCTGCACCGCTTGTGCTGCTATTCAGAACATACTTCAGGAACCTGTTTAGCCATTGAGAAAGTTACATAATGGATGCATTTTCTACATTCAGTAATGTCCAAACTGCTGATTAAGGTGCACCACCTCCAGTCTCATTTGCATGACAGGCCCTTCTGTGACTTTGTCTGGTGATAGGCATTCAGTGATGTGAATACTCTGGGTGGTCAGAGTTGTGACTACCCTAGTGTTAGGCATGGGGCCACTGATATGACTGAAAAGGCTACTACATAACCAAGGCTGCAGCATGTGAGCAAAGACCTTCCGGGGGTGTTCCTTCTACAAACCACCACTCACTGTAGCAGAGAAGTTCCTCTTGACTGTAAGGGATCCAAACAGGTCAGACGAATTCTACACTGAGGTTATGGATGTTGGAACAGAGGTGGAGGACAACTGTAGGATGTTCACTACTGATGCTCTAGGTATGCAGTTCAAATATATAACATTGTTTAAAGTTTAAGGTTTCTGTTAACTTGTCTTAAGTTTTATGCTTATAATACCACTATCAAATGCATATTTTACTCATCTTTGTATTTCTTCTAATTTTCTGTTTTCTTGGGGTATTCACAGGTGAGGCTGGGACTTGCACTGTGAACCTCCCTCCACCTGCTTTCATATGATCAGTAGCCCCTGACAAGGATGCCAGTGATGCTCAGGCACAGTCTGGAGTTGCTAAGGATCATACCTCTCAACTGTCCAGATTTGTGCCTCATATTTTTTGTCTGTTCCTCATAAAATGTTTGGTTTTCTGGCAAATCACTGGGGATTGATGTCACAAAATAATGGCATTCACCTTAATTTCAAACCTCATATCCTTCAGAAAATGCAAGCTAACACAAATCCTGTTGTTCTATAAACTTTCTAAGTTTATAAAAGCAACATTTAAACTCTGCCTCTATTATTGGGCTTTGGTCCCCCCATTATTATAGAATCAGTCCAGATTTCTTTGTTAAACAGTTGAGAGGTATGCTGAGGGTATGTCAGACATTCTCCTACCCACAGCCTAGACACAGTCATAATGCCTGTGCTTACCCATGATACAGAACCATTTCAGAGTGGATAGGTTGATGGGGCATACTTGATCAAGGTAGTGTCATTAACCCTGCTGCAGAGCTGGTGAAATCTTCCCCTAGCCTTCATGATTGTGAAGCATGCACAGCATTGTTGGTACAGATACTCAGAGGAGATATTCTTACTGCCCTCCCCTGATGATGGCGTGGAAGTAGGTGCCACCCTACATATGTGCAAGATTGTCGTGGAGGACAGACAAGTTTCACCAGGGTCTCAGAAGAGATAGTTAAAGTACTGCATGTTATACATTTTGATGTATGAAACTGCATGAATCATATTTGTTAATCCTATGACAGGGTGAATGACACAACTGACCATCCAATGTCTATTATGGAGCATCTGCTGGGGCGGGGATGCATCCACAAAGCCAAGCAGCTGGTAGATGATTAGATGTAGCCACTGGCATGCCAGATCCACTCCCATAGTGTTACTACCTCTACTGTTCCATCTGTTGTGGATGTGTCCACACACACAGATGTGGTCAGCCATGTTGTCATGGTCATGGACGTAGTCATGATGATATTTCATCCAGTAGACATCATATACATTCAGTTTGCAACCCAATTTCTTGCCAGGGTCAAGGAACTAGTAATGTAACTCCTGATAGAGGTAATTCACATGGTCCTGTGCATCAGAATTGAACTGGAGACAATAATATGCATGGCTCATACCTGTCCAGGATGCTAGGGTATAGTGTTAGCACAAATGCTGTGGCTGTTTTCCTGAAGGACCACACACATTACACCTCACATTGACCATGACAACTCACAAACACACACACACACACACACACACACACACACACACACACACACACACACACACACACACACACACACACACACACACACACACACACACACACACACACACACACACACACACACACACACACACACTGGCCCTGACAGTGCATACTTGCTCTGACCTTATCTCTCACATGCACTCACACTTCTTTTGCATCAGGCTAGCCGCCCTGAAACCCCCTCCCCTCATATGTTCTGTGCAAATGATGACTGTGCCCTGCTCCTTGCATACTTCTTGTGACTTGTGCACTTCTGTGATTAAGGGATTTTCCTATGTCTGATGCACAGAGTGGTTAGCTAATGCTTGTTTAGTCAAATGTCATATTTTCATCAGGATACTTAATAATTTTCAGTTTTATTTAATCTGCTTAACTTCCATAGTGTTATTAGTTGTAGAGGTCACAGTTGTAGTATTAGCAGCATTAGTTCAGTAATATTACTTAACAAGTATAGCTTGCTCAGCCCCTTGTTCAGATGATGTTGAGATTGCCCTGGCCACTGCTGAGATGTGTGACTTGGGCTGTTTAAGTCAGATGCACATAGTGTGCAGGCAATGCATGGTTTTAGAAAACACATTTTTTTCTTTGTACTGTTGGATTACAGTTTGTTGTTTGTTTCTTAATTAATGTTCCTTTTCTTTTCTTTTGTAGTCATGATGTTGTATAGATATGTTTGACCATCTATCTACCTGTGCAGACAATGCTGACATTGCTCTATCGTTGTGGGTTTATTTGGCAAAGAGCGACTTATGCATGACGCACAGGGTGGTAACGTAATGTGCAAATAAAATCTTTGTGTTCCATTTGAATACATCATTGTTGATTTTGTCTCTATTTGGAGCATTTATCAGTCATAGTAGTTATGACATTACTGTATAGATGATCAAAGTTGAACTTTACCGAAGTACAGTATATAAACATAGGTAAATATTATCTGTTCGTTACAAGTTCATCGCTCATCTTTGTTGCTGCTACTGAGAATATTGTAACATGAGGTCTGCTATATCTGATACTCACAGTAGCCAGCCATTGCATGGGTAATAAAAGGCTGGTTTGTTTGCATACGTCAGTGTTTCTGTTTGTCTTATTTCAAATTATGTTTTGAGTATGTGTGTGCCATTTATTACCGCTTAGCCAGTACCATGGCATATTATGCATGCCTCTATTTGACTGTACTCATCTGACCCCTTATCTGTGTCTGCTGTGGCATCCTGTTACAACTGCTTTTTGAGTATAATGCTGTGTAAGATGACACAGATTATATTTTGGCAAAGATGATGGTGTCACATTGCAGGGCATCATCAGATGTATTGAGACAGCTGCACTATGATTTTACTGATTTAACTTACCCCCTCCCCAGCAGTACTACAGTATAAGCCTGCCATGATGGATGGTCACATTCCCAGCATTTTTCTGGCCAGCCTGATTGACTTGGGCATCCTGAGGCAATGCAGTAATTGCCTCGTGTACTGACAGGGACTTAGTCCTGAAACAAACAAACACCATATGTGAGAAATGTAATTACACTATCAATTTGGAAACAATCCTCTCACGTAACAAAAAACAAGACATCAGACAGGTTGTCAGTTCATGTACTTCACCTGTCACACAAGTTCCGGACACAACACATAAACCCACATATGCGGAGGTACTCAGTAGAAGCCTACCAAAATATCAGAGACTTCCCATGTGCAAATTATCTACACACACCTCAACATGTATAGAAACTGCTGCACATAAGAACACACATATCAGTGTCTCAACAAATAAGTTCCTAAGGCAAAACACCTCAAACCTAATGTCTTGGTCATAGGAGACCATGAACTACCACATAAGCAGCAGTCTACTTAACACCGAATGTTACTGGTTAGGCTGAAAATGGCCCACAATTTCAGTTAGCCTAGTAGTAATCTATGAACCTATGAACCTATGTGTGATAAGAGGCCTTGGGGCCCAGGTGGACAGTAGTCTCTCCTTTGATAATCACATCACCACAGTAGTCAGGAAATCCTTCTATGTGGCACACCTCATCACAAAAGGGTTCTCATCCAGGAAAAAAGAGGTCATTGTTCCCCTCTACTTGGCGCTCATTAGACCCATTATAGAGTACAATGCCCCTTTTGGAATGTACCTCACAAGACATCTGCAGCAGCACAAGGCCACATGAGTACCTCACAAAGAGGATTACTGGCCTCAAACAGATACCCTACACTGACCGTTTCAAAAAACTCCAGCTTTACTCTGTAGCATACCGCCTACTCCGAGGAGATCTCTGCCTAACATATAAAGCTATAGGTTCATATGTTCATAGGTTCATACTAGGCTATCTGCCCTAGGGCATTTATAAGCCTAGCCAGAGTGTGTTTGGCTTTCGCCACCCATTTTAAATGAATTTTTCTATGCTCTTTTTCGAGGTTAGTATACTGTGCCTCTGTCTAACAGTGACACAGAAGTGATACCCAGGGTAAACCTACGATCTCCCATCAACTCATCAAGATTCCTCTTGAAGAGGGTCAATGAGGGACTCTGCCTAACCTGGACTGGGATTTTATTCCAGAGTGAGGGGAGTCTCTGGGTTATGAATCTGTCCCTCCAGCATGTCCTATTTATTTCAGTGCTGAGGTTCAAGTCTCTTGAGTGCATAGCTCAATGGGATTTGGATTTTCTGAGGTGCAGCATGTCCATTAATTCCGGGTTGGACATGGCTTTATACATCAGGCACAGATTGCCTCTGAGCAGGCGGTATGCCACTGAGTAGAGCTGGAGTTTCTTTAACCGGGCAGCATATGGCATCTGTTTGAGCCCTTTGATCCTCTTGGTGAGGTACTTTTGGGGTCTTTTCAGTTGCTGCAGGTGTCTGGTAAGGTATATCCCAAAAGGGGCATTGTACTCAATTATGGGCCTGATGAGGGATGCGTAAAGAGGCATGATGACCTCCCCTGATCTTGATGTGAATCCCTTCATGATTAGGTGGGCTATATAAAATGTTTTTCTAACCACTTTGGCCACGTGGTTTTCAAATGAGAGATTGCTATCAACTTGGGTCCCCAGGTCCCTAATTACTTCTTCCGTACTTAATGGATTACCACCTATGTGGTAATTTGTAGGCACTTTGTTTTTGCCAAAGGGGATGACTATACACTTTTTGGCGTTTAGCTTGAGGCCATGGCTTTGGCACCAGTTGTCTGTTTCTATGAGGCCCTTTTGTAGGATGCTTGTGTCGGCTGGAGAGTTGATTATGGCACCTAGTTTGCAGTCATCTGCGAACTTGGTCAGCCACAGTCCTTCCGTGCTGGCCTGTACCTCCGAGAAATATATACCGAACAAGAGAGGTCCCAGGACTGAGCCTTGTGGGACGCCACTTGCAACTGGTTTGGAGTCTGACATTGCTCCAGCAATTCTAACCATGTGGGTTCTGTCCTTGAGCCAGTTTGCAACCCATCTAGTGACATAGGGTTTATATTTAAGCTGGTGAGCTTATCTATAATGCCCGAGTGGGGTATTGTATCTCATGTAGGATGCAGCCTGGGACACCATCTGGTCCCATTGATGCTGTGTTTTTTGCTTTGGAGAGGGTGGCTCTTACCTGAGCATCTGTGATTTCAGGGGGGCCTCACTCTGCTGGGATAGATATTTGCCCTTTTGATGGGGAGGGGGGGGGGGAGTTTGTGCTGAACCTGTCAGCTAGGATGTTGGCAATGTCTGTGGGTTCGGTGTATTTTTTGTCATTTTGGACTAAGTCTGAGCATATCCGGGAATTCCCACCCAGGTTCCTAACATAACTAAAGAAAGCCTTGTGATTATCCTTAGTGTCCTGTGCAATTTTTCTCTCGAAGCTGGCCTTAGATGATTTTATGAGTGCCCGTAGTTTTTTGCTAATACTGATCAGAGATGCCTTCCCTTTTTGGGATTTTGCTCTATCATGTAGTAGCTTCCTCCTTCTATTGTATAGTTTGTTTATGGCTGGGGTCCACCAGACAGGATGCCTGCCTTTGGAGGACTGGGTCTTGGTTTTATTTGGGATTACATGATCCATGCATTCCTGAAGGTGTTCATAGAATGTGTTTATAAAGGATTCTGCGTTCTGGGCCATATTTTCTACAGGCCTGGGGGCTTTGAAGGATTCCACCTCAGTTTTGAGGAGTGTGAAATTTGCTTTAGAGAAGTTTTTCACTGTGGTTTTCTGGGTAGGGGGTGGGGTCAGGATGTGAATATCCAGTGAGATTAGTTTATGGTCTGATCTTACCAGTGAGTGATACACTTCTGGTCTGGAGCATAGAGCCCCCATGTTGGTGATGATCAGCTCCAGTATGTTTTCCCCTCTTGTGGGAGTGGTAACAAGTTGTTCCATAGCATGTGAGTTTAAAAATTCTAGGAACCTTTGGGCTAGGGTGTTGGAGCTAGAGTAATGCTCCCAGTCTATGTTTGGGTAGTTGAAGTCACCCAATATAATGGTGTTTGGAGAGACCTTCATATTTTCCAGTGTTCTTAGGAAGGCCGAGTGGGGTTCCTGGGTTTGGGAGGGTGGTCTGTAGCAGGCTATAAACTGGAAGGCAGTTTTACCCACTGTTAGTTGCACATGGATAGTCTCTGATGCTTCGTGCTGTGCCACCAACCTGGAGGTGTGGGTATCTTTGATGAATATTGATACTCCCCCTCCTTTTGTGGTTCGGTCCAAGTTTTGGGGCTGAAAAGCATGGTATGAGGTATAACCTGGTAGTGCTGGGGTGCTCTCGGGAGCCTTGAACCAGGTTTCTGTTACTGCACAGATATCAATGTTCTCCATACTAAGGAGAGTTTTGAGTGCATCCATCTTGAGGCTTAGACTTCTGGTGTTGAGTAGCATTACTCTTAGTTTCTTATCCCTTGTGATACCTATGGAGGTGGGTTTGTCTTTTGAGCCTTGCCTAAAAAAGGCACTATGGGGATGGCAAGAGCCTTTGTCAATATCTGAAAGCCCAGGGGTGACAGGTGCAAGCCGTCCCTAGCGAAGCATTGTGGCTTGTCGAGCATGTCATCAAAGGCTGATATTGAATGACACCAATACTTAAGCCACTTGTTGAAATTGATCATCTTGTCTTCATATTGTGGCATCATTCTTGGTGAGGGTAAGATGCTACTCAAGGTCAGGGTCATACCGGCCTGAGCTACATGCTCAGAGAGCTCCTCTATGTCTCTTTTCATGTAGTCCAGGGAGGTACATCTCAAGTCATTCACACCAGCATGGAAAATGACTGAGTCATATTTGTACTTGCGTTGGAGTGACCTGAGTGCCTGTGTTATGTGGCGGATCCTAGCGCCTGACAGGCAGCTCACTGTGACCTTCTCTTTGTTCAGCCTGGTGAGCAGGATGTCAGTGTGCCTGACGATAGAGTCACCTATTACAAGTGTATCAGGTGTGTTGTTTAGCCTATGTTAAACCCAGAGCTGTTGGAGATGCTACACTTAAAGAAATCCCAATCCCTCTGAGCTACACACTCTAAGGACCTACACCTTGTCACCACAATAAACAGGACATGCTGGAGGGATAGATTCTTGTCCCAGAGACTTCCTATACTCTGGAACAAGCTACCCATCTATGTCAAGCAATGTTCCTCATTAGCATTCTTCAAGAAAAATCTTAATGAATGGATGGGAAATAGGAAATACACCTCGGGGATCACTTCTGTGGCTCTGCTCGACAGTGGCACAGGAAATTAACTTTCATGGGTGCCATAAGCCAGGGAACCATGTTGGTTAGGCTTATGTAGGCCCTTGGGCCGATAGCCTAGTACCTACCTATGAACCTATGAACCTATGAGACTCCAAAGTGAGACATACTTATGTCCCCTCAACAGGCTGGACAAGGAGAAGGTCATGGTTAGCTGCCTATCGGGTGCCAGGATCTATCTGATCACGCATGCACTCAGGTGACTCAACAACAAATACCATTATGACTCTGACATAGTCTATGTTGCGGTGAATGACTTTAGACATACCTCTTTGGACTAAATGAAGACAGACATGACTGAACTCTCAGACTGTGTGTCCCAGGCAGGTATGACTCTAACCCTAAGCAGCATTCTACTTTCATCCCGGATGATACCACAATATAAACAAAAAATGACTTCAACAATTGGCTTAGCTTTTGGTGTCATTATTTGTCAGCCTGGGAAGACATGGTCAACAGGCCATGCTGCTTTACCAGAGACGGTCGGCACCTGTCTCCCCTAGGCTTTTGGATACTGTCTAAGGTGATTGCCTCCTCCATAGTGCCTTTTTTAGGCAATGCCAACAATGACAACATTTCTGACATAGCAAAATCCACTCAAGGCAAATTCAAGGTTCTGCTGCTTAATGCTAGGAGTCTAAACATGAAACTGCACTCCCTGGAAACACTCTTGACCTTGAAAGATACTGATGTCTGTGCAGTCACTGAAACATGGTTCAAGACCAGAGAGAGCACCCCAGCTGTGCAAGGCTAAAATGCCTTCCACATGTTCAGACTTCAGAATGAGCATGAAAGAACGAAAGGTGGAGGTGTATCTGTCTTCATTAAAGCTAAGTACACCTCCAGATTGGTCAAACAGTATGACTCTCTCAAACTACTCCATGCCCAATTAACTATAGGCAAAACACCCTACCACATCATTGCTAACTATAGGTCCCCCTCCATGACCCAAGAAAAGCACAATGCCTTCCTGAACTTACTGGAGTCACTCACCATGTAGCCCAATACCTTAGTCATGGGAGATTTCAATTATCCCTCCATCGACTTGGTAACATGCATGAGCTCAAACATGCTTGCCCAGAAGTTCCTGAACTTTGTCATTGCAAATGTTCTGGAGCAGATAGTCTGCACCCTCTTAAGGGGTTCTAATGTCCTTGACATAGTACTCAACAACATGGGTGGTCATTACACTGCCCCCCTTGTGATGATCTCCCTGGTAAAGTTGGACCATAAATCAGTCTCATTCAAAGTAACTACTGGACCTCACACCACAAAGGAGCAAAAAGAACCAAGGAACTTCTCGAAAGCAAACTACAGCCTACTAAGTGATGGTATAAAAAGTTTTATACCCCCTGTTAGTCACAGACAATAATGACTTCTTTGCACAGATGTACACAAATGCCTTGTATAATCATATTAGCAACTGTATAGACTTGGCTGTACCTGACTGGATTAAAACCAGGCCCTCCCGAAAAACACATGTCATCTAGTATAAACAGAGTGTATAACAAAAGGAATAAACTGATGTCCAAAAAAAAGAGGCAACTGAATTCACTCCAGATATTGAACAAGTAAATCAGAAGTCTTGTAGTGCTAAAGCTAATTATGAAACTAAAATAGCATCCCTATCCAAGGACATTCATAAGGCATTTTTTTAACTAGGTTTAAAATCTAAAAGGGGGTGCCCAACTCTGTGCAGAATTGGTAGTAGATGTTACTATTCACACTATACTGGAGGAAATTGCCAATCTGCTAGCTGACAGATTTGGTGCAAACGTCACCTCCCATCCCCACCAGCCATACCCCAAAGCATACCTGACACCAGTTCTCTACCTAGTATCTTTAGAGATTAAGTTATATCTGCACTCTCCAAGGCCAAAACCATGACCTGAATGGGATCAGATAATATTCCAGGTTGCTTACTAAGCAATCTAACACAGGATCTAGCTGGCTCACTTGCCATTCTCTTTAACCATAGCCTGAGAACTGGTTTTGCACTAGCAGAATGGAGAACAGCTACAGTAATCCCCTTGCATAAAGGGGAGCCATCAACCGACCTTGGGAACTATAGTCCCATAAGTCTAACCAGCCTCATTTGTAAGGCCATGGAAAGGATCATCATGAACCTTATCAACAAGGACATAGGTGACCTTCAAAATCTAGACCCAACCCAGTTTGGTTTTGTTAATGCTAGATCGTGCTTATTGAACATGGTAGACTTCTTTGAGAAATTCACCAAATCTCTGGATGAAGGAAAGACAGTGCACACCAACTATCTGGACCTAGCCAAAGCCTTTGACACAATCCCCCACTAGAGTATCATTGAAAAACTCTCCCAGCTAGGAGTTAACCCTTACATCACTTGATGGGTGGCTAATTAGCTCACCAACAGAACACATACTGTCAAAGTTGGTAACTCCACCTCTACCAGTAGACCCACCACCAGTGGTTTACCATAAGGATCTGCACTGTGCCCTTTAATATTTGGAATCTATTTCTTTGAAGTCCAGGCTAAACTAGATGGCCTTTGGTTTGCTAAGTTTGCTGATGATTATAATCTAGGCCCAATCACTTGAGTCCCCCAGTGATGTTAACATATTATAGCCGGGGCTAATACAAACACATGACTAGTGCCAAAGTCACAGTCTAAAACTAAACACAAAAAAGTGCACTATTAGCCCATTTAACAACGTGAAATTCTTGACTAATTACAATATTGACAGCACTCCTCTAAGTTTGAACCCAGTAGTGCGAGATCTGGGAACACATGTCGATAGTAATCTGCACTTTGACCACCAGGTTTCCATGGTCATAATGAAAGCCTTCTACATTGCACAACTCAGAAGTAAAGGCATTGTATCCAGGTCTAAGGATGTTATAACCCCACTATAGAGTACAATGCTCCCTTCTGCATGTATTTCACCAGACACCTGCAGCAACTGGAGAGACCACAAAGGTTTCTTACTAAGAATGTGCATGGTTTCCAAACCATGACTTACTTAGATAGACTAAAAGCCTGTCGCTGTACTTCGTATCATATAGGTTACTGAGATGTGACTTATGCCTGGCCTACAGGGCAGTTTCTGACCCCGACCTAATGGAAATGCTTTATATCCACAAATCAAATAGCACTAGAGTCACTTGCTCTAGGGATCTCAGTCTTGCCAATGACATTAACAGAGCATGTCGGAGAAACAGGTATGCCTCCTAGAGATTGCTGCTGCTCTGGAATAAGCTTCTATTTCCTGTGAAGCAGAGCTCCTCAATGACCCTATTCAAACATAACCTGGACAAATGGATGGGTGACTGCAAATTCACCCGGGGGCCACCCATGTCCCACATGGACAGGGGTAGTCAGTGCTGATCTGTAAAGTACATCCATCTAACCAAAGACTATTGGGGCAACCAAGGATTAACATGGCTAGCACTAGAGTCACTCACTCTAGGGATCTCAGTCTTGCCAGTGACATTAACAGAACATGCTGGAGAGACAGGTCTGTCTCTCAGAGATTGATGCTGCTAAGGAATAAACTTCCAATTCATGTGAAGCAGAACTCCTCAATGAACTTATTCAAGCATAACCTGGACAAATAGATGAGTGACTGCTAATTCACCCTGGTGGTGGCACTCATGTCCTTTCATGGACATGGGTAGTCTGTGCTAATCAGTAAAGTATGTATAACCTCCAATGAACCTATGAACCTATGAGCAGACAAAATACACACTCTATAATATTTCTAGTCTATGCATGTCCAGTGTTATAAACTTGTTCAGTGGGGTTGTGTGGGTTTCTCATAGCAGTCGTAAGCCAAGGCTCTATTGCATATCCTGCATCCCCCATTAGATGTCATTGTGGGAATTTGCCCCTTGAAAACACTATGTACAGGTCACAAGTCTGCCATATTTGGGAATCCTGGATACTACCAGGGTGAAGTACATATTCATTATAGATGATACATTGTGCATTACAGACCACCTGACAGTTGATGGAGTGACAGCCTTTTCTGTTTATATATCTCCTTCCCAGTTCACAAAGTGGGGCTTCTTTTTCATTGTGGGTGCAGTCTATGGCCCTAGGTAAATCAGGGAAATGTGTAATGGTATATACATTTTGCTTAGTGGTAGCTCTCTCCACAGGGGTACATGAAAACCAGATATGCTGCCCTACATGTTGTACCTTTGTGCTGAGGAACTGGTGGAATATATTTGATGCATAAACCTGTGAACCCCCCACTATGTCCGCCGTGGGCTGTTGAAAACTCCCTTTAACTAACTTATGTAAATTTACACATACTTTGGTTTCTATTTAGATGAGCTCGCCATTATTCCAATAGGGCTTCACGTGAGAATGGCAAATGTTTACTATTTCTTGCATGGTATCCTTGCCCACCCTGTATTGCACTATTATTTCTATTTTATGTAATCCATGGAGGGGTCAAACATTGTCTGAACATCCTACTCGTTCTAGGCCAAGGTCTGGCAGCAGCAGCAGCAACACACTGTATAGGAGCTTATTGCATTTATAATGACTGTGACAACTTCTAACATTATATTAGAGATTTCCTTTGACTGTATTCTAATGTACTGGAATTAAGAGCTAAATTGAGAGCAACCTGTTCTGGCTCATTTTGTACAATTCCGAATCCCTCTGCAATTAATTTTTGCTTCATTAGCATGAGCCTTTGTTGTTTATATGCTCATTAGCATATATGGCTGCTAACCATTGTTTTGCAGATGGCCACGACATGTAGTGTAACTTCATGACTCAAGAACTTCTTGCTTGATGCTGCTTATACAAGGGCTTAGTGTACAAAACAAGCATTCATGAATCTTTGCTATAATCTCAAGATTCTATAAAAAAATTAGCATAGGATAACGTTTGGTTCATGTCGTTTATCTGATAAGCATATTGGTAAACGAACAAAGACCAATCACTATTACTAGAAATATAATGGGATGCCATGAAAATTGTAATTTTTGCCTAGTTATATATGCATAGAATTAAGATACCTAAGACTACTACACAGATTAAAACCAAATAAGTGAACTAATTTTGTTGTGGATGCCTTATCTACATACCACAACTTTAAACCTCTCTGGGAAAAGATAATTTTGGAAAAGAAGCAGATGGTTATAAAATCTGATAATATTAGAACAACAAAAGATTTATTAAAGATAGGTTTGTATACTATGGTAAGTCAGGCAGATAGTTAGCAATGCAGAACCGTAAGTCCAGATTCATGAATAATGTGGTTGTGCTGTTGAATGGTGCAAGAGGTGTAATAGATCATAATGCTTTCGAGCAAAATGTTTTGAAATATTTTGATTACATTTACAATAAAGTGGAATAGAATCAGTCTGAGACTGATTCCTGGCTGTGAAGAGTGAAATATAAGAAACAGATTATTAGAAATTCATATTGTGTACGATTTTGAGAAGGCACAATAAATAAAAAAAAAATAGGAAGGCACTTGGCCAATAACTACTAATGGTGAAATTTTGTTAGTATTTTGCAGGAACATTATCGCCTTATACTAGTACAACTTTTGGATTTATTTTACATCTCAAACTGGAAAATTCTGCAGCCTATGAAGAATTGTATTGTTGCATTGATCCAATGTTGGGTTGGAGGTAGGGGGCAGAAGAACATAATAGAGCAATTTCTCTTCTAAATGTGAATGGCAAAATTATTACTAAAACTGTTAATAAATTCAGTTGAAACATAAAAGCTGTTTTATATCTTTATCAGTTTGAATGTTGCCCATACATTCAGATCATATCTAGTCAAATAAAATGCTTCATTTCAGTTCCTTGTACAGGCAGTCCCCAGGTTATGGACTTCCGATATGCGGACAATCCATACATATGAATGGGCTGCCACAATGTCAGAAATAACTTTGAAATAAAAATCTGTAAAGTTGCAAAAATGTTACCTGAAGTTGTTACTGTACTGTACAGTAGAATGGGCAAATGACATTGTGGCTCACTAGGGTCTAGGTGACATTAGGAGGTCTGGCAGAGGTATGAAAGTTCAGAAGAGAGTAGAAAACATTCATGGGTGATGCCTGTGGTACAGAAATGTGTAGTGAAACTTAAAAAGAGGTAAGCTTAACATATTTTTTGGAATGTTCTACTATACTGTATTGGATTTTTATGTACTGTTATTTGTATAAAACAAGGGAATGCCTGGAAAATACTGCTCTGAATCAGCTGACTTGAAATGTTAATTAGATGTAGACAGTGATAGTACTGACCAATCAGACCTGAGAAGAGTCTGGCTACAGACTCCAGTACTGTACTGTATGTGTATCCTGTGGAGCTCCACTTTAGTACTCTGCTGTACTGCAGCCAGACACTTTTGTGAACTTCCGTGTTGGTGACATCATGACTCATGCCTCCAAAATGTAAATTTGATACATGTGCTGGTGATGTGCCAAAGAGAAGGAAAGCAATCACCCTGGAAAATAAAGTGGACATAATAAAGAGATGCAAGAGAGGTGAAGCACCATCTGCCATTGGAAAGGCATTAAGCTAGTAGTAAACACCCTCTCTCCAGCAACAGAATCAAACCCTGACCCTGCACCACTAGGCCCATTTTCTTTAACAACAAATTCATAATTTTCTGCATCATCCAATTAATAAAGTTATCATAATGTTAACTTACAGATGAGTATTAACCTTTACAGTAATTATCTTTTTTCTTTTTTTTTCAATTTGAACTGTTTTAAGAACTGTTTCTTTCATGTTTTTTACAGCATGTACAGTACTGTATGTAGTGTATGAATATAGTTACTGTACTGTTATTACACTGTACTTACAGTATTATTATTGTTATTACTACAGTATACTGTATTATGTTCAAGATTTTTTTTATTTGGAAGTATTTCTAAAGTGTTTTCTATGCAAATAAAAGTAACATAAAAACTAGATTGAAGCAAACTTTTGACTTTTGACTGTGACATTTAATAAGAACCATATGTATGTGTTTCAACTTACATGCAAATTTGTCTTAATGACAGACTAAAAAATGGATTTCATCCTTAACCCAGAGACTTCTTGTATTAGCAAAAGCAAGGATGCAATAAACCTAATATTAATACAATTTCATATGATGCAAGAAATGCCTTTTACACTATTAATATAACTTACACGTGAAAACTGGTATGCTTTATTGACTATATTTGTATTGTGTGGTAAGGTGACACCTTGCAGCTTGGAGTTTTTGTCACTTACCTCAATCAAACTGCCCCCTTCCTGAAATTTACCTTTTACCTCAGCTCTGCTTCAATTACTTTCTTATATATGCAGATTTCCAAGGATACCAACAATAACAGAATCACCACTGATCTGTTCAAAAAACCAACAAAAAATAATTTATGACTCTACAGTAAAAGTCTGCATTCTGCTAAAACCAAGTATAATATAATGAACTCCCAGGGCTATAGATTAATTAGAATTACCACAGAGAAGGCACCCCTTAGGAGAAACCTGAACAGTTTAGAGAATGATTTCTTTGTGACAGGCTGTGAAGAAAATGAAAACACTGTCATCTGTGTTAGCATGTCTGGCAGGAGACGTGTGTATATGCTCAGATTAATTTGTATTGTATGCCAGCATGTCTAATTGTAAAAAGTAATTAAGCTTTTTAAAATGTTGAGTATTTCCCTGCTTATACAAAATGTTTAAAGAATCTGTCAGTGTTTTGATACATTTCCAATTGCACATGTTTGTAAGGGAGTTTCAAAAGTAAAAAAAAAAACTGTCTGTTGAGAATCAGTTTATCAGTAGGTGATGTCATTAGAAAGCTCCTAGCTGCTAGAATGCTCCTAGCTGCTAGGTGGTTATTTAAACAGATAATTGACAGGAAAAATAACTTTTTTCAAACAGCTGATTGTTAGTTTTAAAATAAGACAGTTGAGATGGTTATCCTTGAATGTAAAATAGACTGCTGCAGTGAGTTACAATGCTGAGCAGTTAGTTAAGAGCAACAGTTAGTGAAGATTTGCAGTCAGTTACAGTACTGTGCAGTGGCTACCCAGGAAAAAAAAAGGACTCACCAAAAAACTGTAAATCTGCCTTTGCCTTGCTGTTATGTTTGAGAATAGATCAGGGACAGTATTTTCTAGTTAGATTAGGAAAGTTTAGTTACTTAGGTAGAGTTTTTCGAAGATGATGGACTTCGATCAGAGAGTTTAATTTTATATTTCTGGTCATTGAATTTTGGTTGGTGTTTACTGAAAATTATTAATTTACATTCTTGTAATCATTTTACTTATTATTAAATGTTTTTCAATACTTTGCATTGTGGCTGGACAATCCGTGTGTTCTTTAGAGATTATAGAGTATTTATATTCTGTTTGATACTCCCCAGGTCACCTCGAATGCCTGGCTGCTTCAGGTCATAGCTATCATGTATTTTTATATTTAATTTTTAATAATTGCTCACCATTTTAAGGGTATGTAGACCTGTCTGACTCTGGTTGCAGCATTACCATTTGTATTGGGCAGGGGGCACAGTTGGAAATCTGTATCAGGTTTCCCGTAAGTCTTTGAGTGTGTGAGATTTGAATTTATTTTGAGTGTGATTGAGTCAGCAGTCTTAAATGGGAACACATTGCTCTAAAGTGTATGATAAGGGATTACATTTGGGGTTGACAGAGATAGAGAGTCCAGTCTCAGAAAAATAGAGTGTGTTCCTGTTTTGCTCTTAAGGGAAATTGTATAATTTTACTCTTGTGTGCTCCATGCTCTGGTATCTTCCATGACTTCTTACACTGGAATCAGTAGTGAGGATTAAGGCTCCTTAATTACTGACCTAGGTTTTAAGTGGGGGATATCACATTTATTGGTGGCTGTCTGGTGCGATATTAACTGGATGTCACACAAGCTATGAAAGTCAGATGTTAAAAAACATCCTGGAACCCATTACAGAACTAAAAAGGACAGAAGGACTGTCAATCAACCTACCTATTGTTAGAATATTAAAAAATTCCACAGAGAATAACAACTAGAAAAATAGCTGCTTCTTGACATACACTCTGGATTATCACAGTATCAAAAATGTTATTAAAGAAAACATGGTCATTGTCACAGGAAACCCTTATCTGATTAACATCTTAAGTGAAACCCCATCCTTTATTTACAGGAAGGACAGGAGCATTAGAAGTTTTGTTGAATTGAAACCTGGACTGTATGAGAGAAACACCAACAGATGTGAAGCTAATTGTACATTCTGTAGATATATATATATATATATATATATATATATATATATATATATATATATATATATATATATGTCTACTTTACACCATATGGCTGAGACTATATGATCGACTTTTGAAATGTCGATCATGTAAAAAAAGAAAAAAACACAACAATCATTAACCTTAACATTGCCAGAAGTGGGGCAAGCCCCCCTGCACCCTCCATGGGGGGATCCACCCTCCACACACTCCGAAACTTAAATATACCAACTCAGAGATCGCTCTACAGTGTAGAAGATGGAAATCTTTCCATTCTGCACTGTACGGACATGCCCGTTCCACATGGTTGACATTTCAAAAGTCGATCATATGGTCTCGGCCATATGGTCTTCGGCTTTTTGAAATGTCGATCATGTAAAGGAGACGTGTGTGTGTGTTTGTGTGTGTGTGTGTGTCAGTGTGTGTCTGTGTGTGCATGTGTGTGTGTGTGTGTGTGTGTGTGTGTGTGTGTGTGTGTGTGTGTGTGTGTGTGTGTTGTATATATATATATATATATATATATATATAATATATATATATATATATATATATATATATATATATATATATATATATATATATATATATATATATGGGTCTAAGTTCTAAGTTCCAATTCACTTTTAATTGAACAGTAGTAATTTAGTCCAGGCTTTTTGAAATTGTTCAGGTTTAATTACCGTATGAATTCACATTTTTCCAGTGCATTCAGGATATCACCTTCAAGATTACCCATGTCTATGCAACCCAATATCTGGAAATTAAAAACTGTGCATCTTATATGCAGAGAAAGGTGTTTTGCTAGTGTACTGCTTTTACAACCAGAGTATATTTCTGCCAGATGACATGAAATCCTTGCCCACATAAAACCCATCATATTCATTGCACTTTGCCCTGTAAATTACTTTTGTAGTGTTACAGTCACCCCATGCACTGGTCTTAATGATTTCCTTTAAATAAGGGAAATAAAAACTATCACCTTGCTGTATTTACACACACATATAATATATATGGGTACCTGTCACATGGATGAAAACCCAGATTACCAACGACTACATCACCGAGATGACATCGCTGACAACATACATCCCCGACAACAGTAAGTCAAGGTATTACGGAACGGAATACATTCCCGTTCCCATAATACATTCAAAAAACACATTAAAATGTGTATAGCAGGGGGCAAGCCCCCCTGCACCCCCCATGTGGGGGACTGTGCCACTCCATGCCCCCTTACTTCAATATACCAACTCTGAGATCACACTACAATGATGGAATGGGAATATATCCCATTATGCACTAATCATCTTTGTCGGGGATGCATTCCGTCAGCGATGTCATCTCGGTGATGTGGTCGTTGACAAACTGGGTTTTCGTCCATGTGACAGGTACCTATATACATATATATATATATATATATATATATATATATATATATATATATATTACTAGTTTGTTGGGTATGTTATTTTGCCTTAAGGGCTGTGATTGCATGGCACACAGGTTTTGTGAAGTGTGTGTTTCATGATTTGTGTTGGGGGGGTGGACGTTGCTTGGATGGATGTCTACTTTGGAGGGCTCTGTTGCTTTTGCAGATTTTTATTTAGAGCCACCGAGTATGTTTTTGTGTATTTATGTGTGTTTTTTGCCGGTGCTGGTTTAATGGGTCTATGTGAGACTGGTGGTGTGATGTAAGTATTTCCCTTCTCCTCTTGACTGTCTGATCCAGCCTTGGGTTGAGAGAGCTTAGCCTCCAGTTTGGCTGTATCATTGCATCTCTCACATGTATTAGTGTTTGGTGGTAGGAGAAGAGGGTTGTCTGTGTACATGAGCAGTTGTAACATTGCCTCAAAATGCCCAGATTCACCAGTTGGACTGGAGAGTACACCTGAAACTGCCCTTTGGACATGCCTGGATAGGTACAGTGAACTGTTTTACTGAATGGCTGGTAAGATTGAATAGAGAGCCTTGCCCTTCTGTACAGTATAGTAGGATCTAGTGCTAGGGTTTATAAGTGCTTGCAATGAGTTTTGAGCAAGTGCTGGGCTCTGAAATGAATGGCTTGAGTGCTTAAGTTGAAAGTTTGTCTAGTTCCAAGGGAAAATTGAAGAGGAGACTTTGTGGAGCAGGGAATAGTTATACCCTAGCTAACAGGCGCTGCCTGGAGTGCAAATCCGGGCAAATGTAGTATTTATAGCAGGGAAATGAAAGAGATAGAAATTAGCCCAAAATGGCCAATAAACTACTAATTCCTGGGCCAAAACCACTCCTCTAGGGACAGATAGGCTGTTCAAAGCTCCCCTGTCTCACAGATGAACAGAGTAACTTCCTTCTATCCAAGTAAGGTATGGGCAAACACAGAGATTTGTAACACAGCCCTGAATTCAGCACTTAACCTGAAAACTGGACTATACTAGCTTAAAAAGGCAGGAAACAAGTATATATATATATATATATATATATATATATATATATATATATATATATATATATATATATTTTTTTTTTTTGGGATGAAAAATGGCCCAGCAACTTTTAGGCTTAACTGACCTGTTTTTCCTTGCCAGGTCTGTGAGGGGAGCAGCTATGATACTATAACTGGGGACAAACATTCTGTAGTACCCTGCTGTCCATAAGAATGTCATCACCTGCTTTTTGGTAATAGGTGCAGGCCATGTCTGAATGGCTTCCACTTTGGCAGGTTCTGGCCTGATCTTACCACTCCCCACTCTATGTCCCAGGTAGAAGACCTCTGCCATACCCACCTGACATTTGCGCAATTTAATTGTCAACCCTACGCTCTGTAGTCTACCCAGCACCTCCCTGACATGTTGAAGGTGCTCTTGCCAGGAATGGCTGTAGATGGCAGTATCGTCTAGGTAAGCAAGGGCAAACCCTCTTGCTCCTGCTATGATATGATCTACCAGCCTCTGGAAAGTTGCTGGGCCATTTTCCATCCCAAAGGACATCTTTGTGAACTCATACAAGCCAAAAGGAGTCACAAAGGCTGACCTCTCTCTAGCACTGGGAGTCAAGGGCACCTGCCAGTAACCCTTGATAAGATCAATGGTTGTAAGATACTTTGTGCCACCCTGCTGCCCTTGGGATTCATCTCTCCTAGGCATGGAGTAAGCATCTAACTCTGTGTGACTATTTAATTTCCTGTATTCCATACAGAATCTGGTGCTGACATCATTCTTTGGCACCAGCACCACTGGAGAGGCCCAGGGAGTGTTGGACGCTTGAATTACCCCTAGTCCAACATCTCCTGTATCTCTTCCCTCAGAGGCTGTTTGACTGTCTCAGGCACCCTATAAGGGGCCTGCTTAATAGGCCTTTGGAGTCCTGTATCCACCTGGTGTTGCACCAGGTGGGTGCACCCTGGTTTCGCAGCGAACATGTCCCCAAACTCCTGTAACACTGCTGAGATTTTTCAAACCTGGATATGAGAGATAGCTACTGGGACATTGCTACCCTTCCAATCTCCCTCAGACTCCTCCTGTAGTCCACTGCAAATACTCAGCACAAGGACCTCCCTATCATGGTAAGGCTTTGTCTGTTACATGGTACAATGTGTGCTCCTGCCTCCTGCCTAGCAGTTCCACCATGTCTTTAACATCACTTACCTTTCTTAACACCTTGTAGGGTCCCTCCCAAGCTGCTTGCACCTTGTTGTGTCTGACAGGAATGAGAACCATTAGCTGCTGCCCTACAGCATACTCTCTAGCTCGAGCATTTCTTTCTGTTGTTGGGCTTCTGCCAGGTTCTCCTGGGCCAAGTCCATGAGTTCCCTGAGCCTCGTCCTCAGGTTTAGGACATATGCCACAACAGACTCCTTGTGAGATTCACACTCACCCTCCTACTTATCACAAATTAAATCTAGAGGTCCCCTCACCCTATGCCCATACAGCAACTTAAAGGGTGAAAAACCTATGTATTCCTGGGGAACCTCTCTGTAAGCAAACAAAAAATGGGGCAAATATTCATCCCGATCCCTCTTAAGCTGGTCTGCAAATGCCTGTAGCATAAATTTGAGTGTAGAGTTTAACCTCTGAACAAGACCATTAGTCTGGGGATGGTAGGTGCTTCACCCTACAGTACTTCCACAGACAAGCCAGAAGGTCTGACATGAAATTGGCACCTCTGTCAGTCAGTATTTCTTTTGGGAAGAAAAGAAAAAATACACAGGTACCAGATGAACAGCTCAGTCTTCACCTCAGAGCTAATAGTATGTATAAAAAGTCGAACTGCTACAGTAGAAGGACAATTCTTTATTGCAAGGACAAAGTGAGTGCTTTCACCACCTTCCACCTTTGTACTGCTCAATCAATCAAACAATTAACCCATCACATAACCATTTAATTCTTAAAATGACATACTCATGAATTCCTATATACTATGTGTATCTTATATCTTGATAAGGCCCTCTCCTAAACTAAGTATGAGCAGTACAAAGGTGGATCACAGTATATATTGTGGTTGTAGTTAGCAGTTTTGAAAGTCTGAAGAAGCGTTGTAAAAATGTGAAAGCGCTTACTTATTTTTTTACTGCAGTCAATAAATCGTGGTTTTATTTCACTTTATTTCGAGCTGTGGTGAGCCTCATTCAGTTTGTCTACATAAACAGACATAAAACTGTTAAAAACAGTATGCAAGTTGAAATGTGAATACCTACAGAACCATGTAGAAGGGAATTAGTGCGTTAAGGCTCTTGCCTTTAAAAATGGTTTCAAAGAAACAGTTTCATTAATACCTGGGGGTTTGTCTGCATTTAGTTGCAAAATCCATTTTTGCTCAGCTTCTTCTGTTCTATTTCTAATGTCACCCTCTCTGATATTTTCTTCCAGAACTTCTAAAACTAAAATTTTAAAAACATGGTGCATCCCTTCAGCTTCTACATGTTACTAGGGCACTACTCTCCTTTTTGTTTACTATGTCCCTCATATGTTCTAAAATGCATTCTTTGAGCATTCTATTAGTCTTGCCCACTTAAAAAACTTTACAATATTGGCAAAAACTAAGATAGACTATATTTCTAGTCCTGCATTCACTAACACTGAGGAAACACAGAGTTTGCTAGTGACTCCAGCTGAGCAGCAGTCAAAGGTAAACCAAAGGATATAAATACAAGAAGCAGCAAGAAAAATAACAGAAACCTATCTAAAGAGAATCCCCCTTTTCCCATGCAACAGAAGAGAATATCAGGAACTCAAATGATACAGACTGCTGTTTTATTCTATTCAACTGCCGTGGTGATTCCAGCTACCTTCCATCTGGGTTCCTGTCTGTCTGTACATCTCTTTGTATGTTTTATGCTCATATGCCCTGCAAAGGGAATATCATGAGCTATGGCTAGAAGCACTAGATGGTAGGCTCTAGGCACGACCAACTGCTGTATCATCTCACCTTCTAGCCCTCCCTCATGTTTCCACTCTCTATACAGTAACTCTTTGTCCCAGTATACAGATTCCCCCTTCCCTTGAGAATCAGGTGCCTCACTAGCTACCTGCCTCAGACCTTGTAATGTAGAGTCTGAGAGCTGAGCCTGTCTCCAACTGTCATTTAGTAACCCTTCCCAACTCCCCTTCCACAGGAAGTCTGGCATCCTCTGACAGCGGTGCCTCACTGTCAGCCCGGGTACTACTACTCACCTCTACCTTTGCAGTCACTCTGTCCAAGGGAACATCAGTACCTACAAGCAGTTGTGGCTCACCTTCAGTTTCACTGCTATAGGGTAGCTTCCTCGCTGAAGTAACCACCTCACCAGTCCTGACAGCAAGTGTGCAGTCTGTCTGGGTCTCCCCCAGGCTACCAAACCCACATGTTTGTCTCCAAGCCTGACTGTGTGCAACTGCATGAGCACATGGTATTGCATTATCAAAGCCATTCCCTATCAGGACATCTGCAGGGATATCCTCTAACACTCCAACACACCTACTTGATGGCTTCCTTTTCCATCCTCCCAGTCAAGGTGAACCCTAGCCAAAGGTATTTGGAATGGGGTCCCTCCTAAAGCTCTGACTGGAGTAGACTTCCCAGGCACGTAGTGCTCTTCTGTAACCATTGCAGGCTTCACAATGGTTATGTCAGAGGCTGTGTTTCTCCTAGCAATGGCCTCTATGCCATTCACTATGATAGGATATAACCTCTGGTGGTAGTTTGGTACCCTGGTTGTCTCAAGACAACCTACTGTTGGGATTTTGTCCTTCCAACTTACTGGCTCCCTCACCTTTTGTTCCCCACCTTGCCTCCGTGGACCTCTATATGCCACATGGCCCCACTGGTTGCATTCAAAACATTTAACCCTAGGTCCTGGATGTGTACCTGGACTAGTGGCTTCCCCTGCTACTGTCAGAGTCTGTTGGGGCAGTCTGGGCTGCACACCATGGGCTCCTTTAGACTCATGAGCAGTACTGGGGGCCCCTTTCCTGTGCAGGGATGCCCTGCTTGCTAGGTATAGGTCTCCATTTTTCCCCAACTCATCTGAAGTAGCACATTGTCAATCAGCTAACCGGATACTCGTGTCCTCAGGCAAAGTGCTAAGGGCTTGTTCCCTCACTGAAAGGTCTGACAGCCCTTCAAAAGGGGTGACCTGACATCCACTCACCCACTTATGAAAATAAGTGCTCAGTTCAGCAACATATTCACACATTCATCTGCCTTGCATCTATGCTCACGAAATGTTTTCCTATAAGCTTCAGATGTTAGCTTACAAAATTCTAGCAAACAATTCTTAACAGCAGTATAATCAAAAAATTCATGATCAAATAATTTGAACAGCATAGTAAGGAGTTAGGAACCGTACCCAGAGCCTTTGGTCAACCTTATACTGTTTACATACCCTCTCAAACATATGAATGAAACTATCAAAATCACCCCCTCTGTAAACTGTGGAAGAAATTTACTGACCTTTTGTGCTTCTGGCATCCAGTTACTCCCTTTCCCATTACCTCCATGACTCTGGTGAAGATTTAGCATCTCCTTTTCATGCTGCATCTGCCTCTCCTTCTCCACAGCTTCCATTTCGAAACACCTGGCCTCCAACTCAAGTCTCTTTAGCTCCAGATGGATTTTTAAATCCTCTGCAGAAAGGCTGAGCTGTCCATTCTCTGAGTGTTGTACATCTCCACAGCCAGTCTGATCATCCTCCTGACTGCTGTTTTCTGATGCAGCTGTGACCAAAGCTGCAATCATGTCTTCCTAAGTCAGGTCTCCATGCACCAGTCCCTTAGCCTGGCACATCTCAGCCAACTGGCTCCTTGTCAGCTTGCCATGCTCCTCTGCTGACATGCTTGCCTACTCTCCCTGACTAACTAAGCTAACAATTGTGATCTGAAGACTGAATATTCACTATATGGCTGATTTAGAGTACAAAAACACCTTCAGTGATTACTGTACACAAGCTACATGAATTCACTGTCCACACAGCTACAAGCCAATTAGTATGTGATGTGGCTAACTCACCACAATCAAACAATTATTATCCGATGTGGATATCCCAGCACTTCCAAACAATTAATATGTGACACCCGTGCACTGGTCCAGTAATCAACGAGTCTCAATCCTCACCACTAGCATCAGTGAGAGGCGTGCATATTGGGAAGGATAACAAGTGGACACACAGCAAAGTACAATTTCCCTTAAAAGCACACAGAGATCACAGTCTGGGGCATACCTCTCAACTGTCCCAAATTACTAATTTTTTACCGAGTTTTGGGGTCCAAAAAAGGGGTGCCACAATTCCTGAGTGGCACCCCTTCATTTCCGATTTATTCACACTTTGTTTTTTACTTTTTTAATTTTCGCGCTTCGTGAGCTGACATCATCACATGCGTGATGACGTCAGCTCCACCAGCGTGTCAGACTTGCTTGCACTCGTACGTAGCATGTATTTCCAGCTCTGGTTCAAATGCATTTGCGAGTGGCAAAGTTACCAGAGTTGGAAAGGAATTATTGGATCTATTTATTTTAGAAGACCATATACTTCAATGTTCCCTTAGTATACAATGCTAATTAAAATGTAGGATGGTTCGATCAGAAGCTGCTTGGTTAATCTAATCAAATGTGTTTTATTCTTCCCACATTGTTACTGTGCCTGGAAGCATTAAAACTTGACTGTGATAGTGGATAAAAAGCAGACAGTTACACAAGTGAGATAAGCATGTATCTTTGCATGTCAGTATTTCTTTCTACTGTTAACTATTTCTCAGTAATAAACTGTTATTTCCACAGCAGACAGACACACACTGATGGTAGTGAGGATTTAAATGCAGTGAGTTACAAGTGTAAGGCTGGCACCTTTGACTTTACTAGTAGCAACATCTCGTAATGACACAGAAATGAGGATTCAGTCTGGAAAAAAAAGGAAAACTGGAAAGCTAATGAGCAATCTCAGTTTAATGAACGTGGACATTGGAGGTCTTTGCTATGCACCAGCTTTTTACAGTGCAAAATATTTGTTAGAATCTAGTTTTCTATAGTGCTCTTTTAGTAACCTGCTTGGTTTGGACCACTGGGATATATTTCTAAACCTACTGTGGAACTGAACGATTTGTTGGCTAGTTTTGGCTAGATAATATTTGCTATTCTAACTCAAACTTAATTTGAACTTGTACTCCATAAAACAAGTTGACTTTTTAGACAAGGTATATATACATGTTGAAGTAGTGAATATAGTAACAGAGATAAAAACAACTGGAATTTGGATCTTTAGAAAAGGGAAGGAGCAAACTACATAGAAAAAAAATGGAAATTGTGGGAACAGTATATGCAGAGCAGGAACGAGGTTTAAGAGGCAGGATTTGAATGAGCTATATAATGCTTAACTGACAATGACTGGAAGGTTTATAAATGATTTATAATGTTTACAACTACAGTTGTTTCAATAGTATCTGTGATGCAAACTGTGTCCAACTAAAAGTGATATAATTTTATGTGTTTTTCATTTATATAAATGTAAGATTGCCTTTGTCATATGTGAAAACGTTATAAAGATGTTGGGGGAAAAAAGGTATATATACATGTTTGAATATATCTCTTCATTGTTATAACTGCTAACACTGCATTTGCCTATGGCTTACACTACTGTCATTCTATTTATAGTGTGGCTGTGGAAGTAGACTTTTATGATGGAAATGTTCTGAATTGGGCAATTTTGTCATTGTTGGTTCATGCATTTTGTTTCATTCCCTACAGTACAGCCTACTGGAAAAATGTTAAAACAATAAATTTAAAATGTGCTCTAACAAGTGTGTTGTTTTATACAAGGAATATAATTTAATGAAGTCAGGAAGGTGTATCAAAGAAAAGAACACATGTATGTTTCTTGATTTGTGTGCAAGGGGCCAATGATTTGAAAACAGCCCAAAGGTAATCTTTATCCACCACTGACCAGATGCATTTTCTTTGGATGTGGTGTGGGTTTCAATGAATGTGAGTTTCAAGGGCAGAGTAGTTTTAATGCCAAGTCTATTTTCATTGTGAGACAGTATTGCTTTGTTTACCAGATGTCTTAGTTTGTGCATTGTTGTACTGTAAAATGTCAAAGTAAAATCCAAATAATCATTGTACAAGTAAAGCAGTATGAGCACTAGTGTTTATGGTAAATGGGGCAAAATAGCCAGCTAATGGGACACTGGATGGCTGCAGGGGGACTCTGGTGCCATATTTTGGTTCTGTTTTTCAGTTTGTTTGAAAGTTGGCATCCCACAATTCCATCAGAGTGGGTAGAGTTACGTAATTATGTATGCAAATTAGATGTTAATCAGCGTACAGATTTGTACCTATTTTTCATGAGCCTTGTCCAGATTTTTGATGTTTCCAGGTTGAGCGGTATGGTCTGGGGCTGGTTTCTCCCTTACTCTCTAGATCCCCAGTAAGACTCTCCACTGGCACAGCTAGATGGTACAGATCTCAGCCTAGTGGTCAAGCCAAAACCTCCAGCACCCTCTCTATCCAACCAGTGCTTTGTGTCCCTGCCCAAGAAGCTGACACACACACACTTTAAGGTATGAGTTATACACAAACACACAGACACTCCTGAGGAAGGCTGCCAAAGGATCTCCAGTTATACCCTTTTCTGCTCGGGCTATAAGGAAGTAATCCACTGCCACCAACCAGTATTTATCAGACACTAATAAGGCCCTTACCAAAGGATGTCCAATTTTACTGTGCAATATTAATATCCAATTAGTAAGTGTGACGAACAACAAGACTATTGGAGTGACTTTGTACAGTATCACCAAATACATGCAAGTACTCTAGTGCTTAAATTATATCTACACAAAACAGCCACAGTAGAAAGGTTTAAAAATATTTAATAACAAATAATAAAAACACAAGCCAATACTTATTATTTCAACACAATGACATTACAGAGTTCCAAGATCTCAGGAAACTTTTAAAATAATATTGTAGGATAGTCTGACATAAATATAGAAACGAGCTAGACTAATCTTACTATTTCTATCTATCTCTAAGAGAAATACTAAAGCCTAAGATCCTACCTACATACATAGCAAAGGCAAAGTGATGGAGATTTGATGTGTTCAGGTTCAGACAAAATCCAAAATGCTTAAATCTCTCTCTCTCTGAGAAAGTCTTAAATTGATAACACAGTACTGCTGAGTCATTTCACATTACATCATTCTTGATACTTCCCCTGGCTCCCAGGCTAACAGAAACTTAAAATTTACATTTCTTTTTGTAGTCTTGCACCTGGCCAGGAAGCCACAGCAACAACATGCATTTTACATGTAAAATCTAGTAACTAACCCTTAAGTTAAGACAATAGAAAGAATTTGCTGATCCAGACATCCTGTCTCTGAGCTTTGCCATCAAACAGTCATAAAATGCTTTACTTTATCAGCTTTCTTCCAGTAGGGTATATTGTGGTTACATTTTGAAGATTAGAACATGCAGTTTAATTCTAACACATGGTTCTCTTTGCATTTGTAGAACTAGCCTGTGGATTATATTGATATTTAAAAATGACATAGAATTATTTACAAGATTCTATCTGGCTGGTCTGGCAGCCCCTCAGTTTTTCACAACAGGTATAAGTTTCAACCAGCAATACAAATATGCAGATTTGATTACTACTCTGTTTTGTCCTGTATTTGTGCTGGGGTCGAAAGTTAATAGAGATATCCTTTACTCTTTTGTTATAAGGACAATTTTTGATAAAGCGTAAAGGGCAGGGGGGATTAGTTATTTTGTAATACATATTTAGTTGTATAAGTGTATTGTGTACTATTTTCTCAGTGTACTGGGTTAAAGTTAATGAATGGTACAGTGTTAGTCTTAGATATCTCTGTTCTGTTACTTGAGGCAATGGGTTGCCATTGCTGTCTTTAATTAGCACAATACATTTTCCATTTAGCTCTGTTGTTGTGAAGGATCTGAGTAGTAGTTTTGACTAGATTAATCAATAATTGATTATTGCATGTCCAGTTGCAAAGTGCTGTGAAACTGCTCTAAATGCTTATTTGGATTTTTGGCATTGTTTTTTTTTGGAGTCTAGGAGTAGCAAATAATCTGCATAAATAACTATATTAAGTTTGGTGAAGTTGCTCCTAAGGCCATTAATAAATAAAGGGAAAAGGAGAGGGCCAAGGACTGAGCCTTGGTCTGTAAAGATGTTATTGAGTACACTTGAAATGATCTATAGGCTAGATAATTGTGAAACCAGTGTATAAATGAGGTTCCAAAGCTGAATTTGATGAGTTTTTAGAGAATCAGAAAGAATGACTGACTGTGTCAAAGGCTTGCGGCATATCTATGAAGGTGCTAACTGTGAGCCTTGACTAATTCATGTTGTACAAAGTGTCAGTAGCACTATATAAAACAGTTATTGTACCAAACAAGTTTTGGCAATATTTATTAATGTGTTCAAAGATCCAGTTGTCTATTTGTCTTATAAACATTTTTGTTAAAGAACATAGCTTGGCTGTAGGTCTGTAATATTTGTAGTCTTGCAGGTGGTATATTTTAGACAGAGGGATTATAAAGGAACATTTAAATGTCAGTGTTGTTTGCTGCTGGGTACAGTCCATCTACATGTATGAGGGATCAGCATGAATGATGTGCCTCTATTATGCTTTTAGACTTTTTTTGTAAGTGTGTGTGTGTGTGTGTGTGTGTGTGTGTGTGTGTGTGTGTGTGTGTGTGTGTGCGTGTGTGTGTGTGTGTGTGTGTGTGTGTGTGTGTGTGTGTGTGTGTGTTTGAGGTGTGTGTGTGTGGGGGGGTTGTGTGTTTTTCCATCCTGGTTGCAGGTGGCACCCTACAAGACTGAGGTTAGGCAAAGTATTGTGGTTCATGGACTGAATCTGCCTTGTAAACTCTAATCTATGAAAAGTGTGTATGTCTTTCAGCATTATTTTTTGCCACAGTCTGTGACACTTGATCTTACACACTGCATATTTTCATACCTCTCAACTGTCCAGATTTTTGCAGAATGCCCAGATTTTTGCCTCATATTTTTGGTCATTTTTTCATAAAATTGTGGTTTTCTGGAAAAACCACTGGCAAATGATTAAAGATTGCAGTCAGAAAATAGTGACAGACATTTGAGTTTCAGACTTCATACCCTTCAGAAAATCATAGTAATAGAAAACCTGTTATTCTATCAACTTTCTAAGTTTGCAAGAGCAATATTTAAAAATTGTCCCTATTTTTGGGCCTTTGTCCTACCATTTTTATGGCTTTTTTCAGATTTCTTGTGCTAGCAGGTTGAAAGGTATGCATATTTCTCATTTGAACACGTATTTCCACTGTGCTGTACACAGCTTGAATTCTGTTGTCTATACACCATGTTTCAGATCAGGATATTCTACCCTTGTACCATCAACTTTTAATTTAATTTACATATTTTATTTAGGTAAGTGAAAATCTACATTGTGAAGTATTTTCTAGTATGAACCACAGGAAGAAGCATAAATGCAAATATCAATCTATCAATAATTAATATTCTAATATAATTAATCTAGCTTTTATACACAACACACTCTCTCCCCTCCTCTTTTCCTAGGTTTTAAGACCAAAATGTCTTCCTTTCCAGACTGCTTCTACCTTCTTTACAGATACCGCTCTTTGTTAAAAACCCTTGACTTGTTGTCTCCCTCTGTCATCAATAAGTTAGTCACTACCCTAGTACCAACTCTCTTAGTTAGCTATACTCTCTTGCTTTCTGTTTGTGCTTTCCTTTTAACTGCTTTTATCTTACTACAAATAACTGTGTATGTCTTGCTATAACATCTCTTCCCTCTCCGCCTACACCTCCCCACCTCTTCTACTTAACTTCTGACTCTCACTGTGTGTTCCTTACTGTTTCCTTCCTGGTCTGTTGATTGCTTTTTTTTTTTTTGTGGCAACTGTCATTTCCTGGCTCAACCCACTCCGTTCGCCCTCCCTATGCTCGAGCTCACTCCACTCCCCTACCCCCATTCCCACCCATTCCCACTTTCATTTAACTTCTACTGTTTACACCTCATTTCTAACCCCTCCCACTTTCCTCACTTATCCATATACAACTGTCCCCTGTAAAATTTCTACCACTTTTCTCCAAATAGCTTCCTATCCCTCCCCTACATCCACTAATATATCAATTACTGTTTATACTTACCCACACCACAACCCCACTCTCTCATCCCCCTCCCTCTCATTATCGCCCCCACACTCACAGCATCTTAGCATATCTCCAGCTTTTTACTCTACCTTCCCGTAACATAGTAATGCCCCCTTCTTGCTCACTCCTCTTCCCCTTGTAAATTAATCTCTCCTTAATACTCCCTATTCATTCTTTTCATCTTATTCCTCACCCCTCTCCTCCTAGTAAATAACCTCTTCCCCACAGATGTTTACCTAGCTCGCTGTCATCTTTCTGCTATCATTATCTCATTTCAAACCATGCCTCCTTCTACCTCACAGCAATCCTGCTTATGTACCTCTCTTTACTTACCTCCTATCATACACACCTTAATTTTTCACATTCGTCACTAACCTATACTTCTATACTCCACAAGGAATAATCCCTGCCCTTCCTAATTTGCCTCTGTCTCTTTAACTCTTTCTTCATCAAAATAAAAATTTTCTTTGTCTCTATCACATCCTTCAAATCTAAATACAAATCCACTGGCTTTTACCTTTATACAAATAAATATTCCCCTTTTTCTAATAATTTACTATCATCAAGTAACATTCACCCCAACCCAGGCCCATCTAGCCCAATCACAACAAACACCTGCCTCACTAAACATCTCTCTATCTTTGCTATTAACATACAAAGTCTACCTAATAAAGTTGCAGAACTACACTCCTGGATCACCCACCAATCACCACACATCCTGGCCCTATCTGAAACTTGGTGAAAACCGCATATTTCTAACACTGAGATACTACCTCTCCACTACAACATCTATCACCAAGATAGAACCAAGAAAAAAGGTGGAGGTGTTACAATTATGTATTCTGAACACCTTAACCTGTCCCCCCTGCCACTATTTTTGCCTAATTTTCAACCAGCTGAACTACTATTAAACTGTCACCTCAACCCCCATAAGAAATTTGCCATTGCCTCTATCTATATCCCACCTGGAAACAACATTCCCATCCTCAAATTTATTCTAGCATAGATTTCTGTTAATATCCCTTATGAGACCTTGCTACTAGGCGATGTAAATATTGACTGGCAAAAACTATCCGCTACCTCTCCTCCCTTCAAATTAACCTACACAGCTTCCATCAACTTATCACAACTCCTACCTGCTTCAACAACAATACCCAAGGTACCACCTTAGACTGGATTCTTACCTCTGACTCCACCCTATATCATGACCCCCAGAGCTTTGCCCAACTCTTTAAGTGACCACCTCTCTATCCAAGTCCAGCACTACTCTTCCCAAACACCTAAATGCCACCATTTTAGACAGTGTCTCAAGCTTTCTTCTTTCAATTCTAAAACCTTCAATAATAAGCTCACTTTCATAAACTGGGGCTTCTTTAAGTACCTCCCTCTTTATGTAGCCAGTCTACACTTTAATTGCATTTTTCTTGATATACTTGACTTTTTAGCTCCTCTTAGAAATGTAAGAATCAAAGTCAACTACTCACCTTGGCTCACCAAAACACCTTATGTCTCATGAAAGAAAAAGATAAAAACTGGAAAAAAATGGCTAAAAACTAAATCGGCAACATTCATCCAAAAATATAAGGAACTAAGAAATCTAGCAAAAGCATCAATTAACAAAGACAAAAAAAACTTTCTTTTATAATCCTCAGTTCTCCCAAAAGTCTAACCCCAAAAATTCTGGCATACCATCAATAAAATATTAAATCCAGGACAACCTACCACCCCCAACCCATACTCAAAGAATTCTCCCTTCGAAACTGCAGCCTTACTTAATACCCACTTCATCAAATCTATTCAAAAACTTACCTAACCCTCCCAAAGCCATAACCACCCTCACACCACTCACTACACATGCAACATAACCCCTTTCTCTCTTAACCCTGCCTCCACAGCCTACATCAAGTCACTTCTACTAAAACAGAAACCTTGTTCTCCCTCTACCGATAACCTCCCTCCCCTCTTTCTTAAACTCTCTGTTCATGCCATAGCCTATCCTGTCTCTATCCTAATAAATAGGTCTATCCAAGAGTTTACTGTCCCTGACATCTGGAAAGCTTTCTACACCATTCCACTTCACAGCGGAAGTAACTCCACTGAACCCTCTAACTACAGACCCATTGCCATCCTATCTCCTCTATCCAAAATCCTTGAAAAATGTATCTACAATCAGCTTTTAACTCACCTTATTAATGAAGATCTTCTGACTCCCACTCAACATGGCCTTAAGCCACTTCACAGCAGTTGCACTGCCCTCCTATCTTTCACTCACAGTTACTGAAGCCAGGGACAAAAACCTTTCTTGACCTCTCTAAAGCTTTTGATACTGTCTCCCATTCCAAGCTACTTACTAAGCTTACGGATCTTAATCTCTCCCCCTCTACTATTCACTGGTTCTCAAGCTATCAGATAGGCTCCAATCTGTCAGATGGCAATCTGCTTGCTCCCCTTTCCTACCTATCAAAACGGGTGTCCTCAAAGGCTCAGTCCTTGGCTCCCTCCTATTCAGCATCTTCACCAATCATCTTTGCTCCTCCTGCAACACCTCCTCCCTCATACAGTATGCCAATGACTCTACTCATCACTTTTACTGACAGCATCTCTAAACATCTTTCTATCATCAAAACTCCTTCTCATCTGTGGGAAAAATTGCTCACAGAGCATCAATGTATACTCAACCCCCCCAAAAATCTAATCTTCTACTATTTCACCCCAGAACTCTCTACTACCTTAAATTCATCTTTACTTTTTCTTTGCTAGATAGCACTCTCATCAAAGCTGAGCCTCACACTAAGTTACTAGGTACAATAATCGATGACCAACTCAAATTCGACATCAACATCCAGCACTATATCAAACAAATTAACATGAAACTGGGTTTTCTCTACAGGAATAAGAAATTTCTTGCTTCCAAATCCAAACTTACCCTTGCCCAAGCCTATCTCCTTCCATGTCTCCTCTACACATCCCCTATCCTAACTCGCCTCCAGTCAAATCTTCTCTCCAAACTAGAGCTCTTACTACTTGCTCAGCTGTACCTCACACACTCCCTACTCAACAAACGGCTAGCCTGCCCATCACTCTCTACCTTACTATCCCCTTATTCCCCAACCCGGTCCCTTTGTATTTCCAACCAGCACCTTCTCAACATCTATAAAACTTACAAAACTTATGGTAAACTCCAGTACAAACATTCTGTGCTCCCTTGCATGGAATAGGCTACCACCTCACATTTGTAGCATCACTAGTTCCAGATGTTTTAAAACTGAAGACTTTTTGAACTCAAAAGCCTGCCCTTCCCTAAATCCTCCATAATCTGCATTTGCCTTTCTTTTTCTTTTCACTACCTGTCTACATCTAATAATTCAAAGACCAATCTGCTGACTAGACAATACTAGATTATGCTACTTGAGAAAGATATGTCATTACTGTAAATACTTAAATGTATTAGTTGTATTTACTTTATTTTGTTTTATTTTTATTACAGCTATTAATTTCACCTGATTACTGCATATATAATTTTTGCTTATGTTGTATTGCTGCACTATTTTTCTTGGGTTTTGTATATTGCCTACTATGTTATATTTTTCTGTTTGTATTGTTGGAGCTTTTCTCCTCGGGTTTCCACTAAATTGGCCATTGGCTTAGATGGACTAACCTGGTTAGCAAATGTCAAATAAATAAATAAATATAATGATTAAGCACATAAAAATCAAATGTATCTGGTGCACTGTGCATTTTTATTTATCTACACTCATGATACATTATCAGAAGTTCATCAATATCCATAATGTGCCATCAGCATTAAATAAACTTTAGTTTTTGTTATTTTTGTCAAAACATATTTTGACATATTTTCCCCATTTAAAAAAAGATTTAATTCCTACCGTCTGAGAGCATAGGGTACATTATCTCTCATTTCAACTGCTCATGTAAGCTGTGAATTCATTTTCTATATTTTGGTTTGCTTCTGGATACAGTCTGTCTACATAGTCTAGTTATCATGAATGTAAGTTATCAGTATGAGTAATGCGCCACTATTATTCATTTATTCTTCTTTGAGAATGTGTGTGTGTGTGTGTGTGTGTGTGTGTGTGTGTGTGTGTGTGTGTGTGTGTGTGTGTGTGTGTGTGTGTGCAGATGTATAAATATACTGATTTATGAATAGCTATCTGTCTGGCTAAGCCATTTTGATACCCCAGATAAGAACTGTGATGAATCTGCATATATTTACAGTGTGTAGATATATTTTTTTGTTTGTCTTCATTGTTGGCGGGTTATCAACATTTTAAAGTTTCTTGGTGCAACACCAAAGCTATTAAAATTGCCTTAAAACCATCATATTTATGCAGCTTGCTAAAAACATTGTACATGGGGCATGACCAAGATGAGCACTGGGTAGCAGCAGTTATTTTCATCTCTGTCACTTCAATTTTTTTATGACAGGTTTTTTGATTAAATCTATCCTAAGAAGTGAACTTTAAAGAGAAATGCTCTCAACAAATAGAAACTTTACATGAAGACCTTCAGCACCAGAAAAACAATTCTCTGGGATTGAACTAGCACTCAATGACATGGACATCAGACTACAAGAAGGGGAAAATAACAGAATTCTTATTAAAACAGAATACATTATTTCAATCAAAAGTGGATGATCCAGAATACAGGTCCCATAGAAATAATATCAGAATATTTGCCAGACAGCATAGAAAGTAATAACATGGGAAAATTTCTGATCTCTTGGCTGCTAGAAGTTCTTGATCTCCCTGAAGTTTTATGTTATGGCATTGAAAGAGCCCACAGATTACTAGTATCATCTAAAAACAGTAAGTACAATTCAACAAAATATGTGATTGTGAGAGTTCTTTCTTCCCATGACAAAGAAATGATACTCAAAACATCCTGGGCAAAGGTTCCCATTAAAATATAATATAACACCATTTGTTTTGATAATGACTACTCCCCAATGGGCATATCTAAAAGAAAGCTTTTTTTGCCTTTACTTAAAGATCTCAAAAATGTCAAATAAAAACTCACGTGTTATTGCTGGCCAGATTGAAAATTTTCTTGCAAGATAGACAAAAAATATTTGAAGACTTAGATGCTGCTCTCTCATTTATTAGATCTAATAAAATACTTGATAGAATTGAAGAAATGGAATGGGCTAATACAAGTCTGAAAAGAATAGCAGACAGTGGTTCCTGGAAATCTTCCGATCAAATAAAGAAAATAAAAAGATAAATATCTACTTGTTCAGTTATTATGCTCAGCTCAGCTCATGGAACATTTTCTGAATCATCAAATGATTATTTTTTTTCCCTCACTGCTTACTTATAAGACAATAAATCTATGGACAAAAGAAAAAAAAAAGGCACTCAGGTGAGCATTTATTTATATAATGCTGCTATATAATTAAATATGCTCTGCACTTATCATGCTGCCACATAGGTTCATAGCTTCATAGGTGCATACTAGGCTAATGGCCCTGGAGCCTTTACAAGCCTAGCCCATAGGATTACCTGGCATTGTGCCACCCTACCTTAGTTCCCAGTGCCTCTGTCAAGTAGAGATACTATAGTGATCCCGGGATGCATTTTCTATTTTCCATCCACTCATCAAGATTTCTCTTGAAGATGGTCAGTGAGGTGCTCTGTTTGACCTGTATGGGAAGGCTATTTCATAGCATGGGCAGTCTCTTGGTTATGAACCTGTCCCTTCAGCACATTCTGTTGACTGTGGTAATGAGGTTGAGGTCTCTGGAATGTGTGGTGTGGAGGGATTAGGATTTATTTAGATGTAGCATTTTGAACAGAGCTGGGTCAGACATGGCTTCATAAGTCAAGCAGAGATTGCCTCTCAGTAGGTGATATGAGACAGAGAATATTTGGAGTTTTTTGAGTCTGTCCATATAGAACAAGTGTTTAAGGTCTAGAATCCTCTTTGTGAGGTACTTTTGCGGCCTCTCCAGTTGTTGCAGGTGTCTAGTGAGGTACATGCCAAATGGGGCATTGTACTTGATGACTGGCCTAATGAGAGAAGAGTAGAGGGAGACAATAACCTCTTTCTTCCTGGATGCAAAACCCTTAGTAATGAGATGTGCTACACAGAAGGACTTCTTGACCACAGTGGCAATGTGCTGGTCAAAAGAGCGGTTGCTGTCAACCTGTGTTCCCAGATCTCATATAACTCCTTCTTTGTTCAGTGGACTACCATCGATGTGGTAATTCATGGGAACTGGGCTTTTCCCAAAGGGGATGACAACAAATTTTTTGGCATTGAGATTAAGGCCATGGTTCTGACACCAGTCGTTGGTCTCAGTGAGGCCTTCTGTAGGATGTCAACATCCCTTGGGGAGTTAATAATAGCTCCCAACTTGCAATCACCTGCAAACTTTGTTAGCCAGAGGCCCTCCGTATTGGCCTGGTACTTCAGAGAAGTAGATACCAAACAGGAGAGGACCCAGGACTGAATCCTATGGGACTTCACTCATGACTGGTTGGCAGTCTGACTTGGAGTCAGCTACTTTCACACTGTGGGTTCTATCTGGCAGCCAGTTTGCAACCCACCTAGTGATATAGGGATTGATGCCCAGCTTACTGAGTTTTTCTATTATTCCTGAGTGGGGAATGGTATCAAAGGCCTTGGCCAAATCAAGGTAGGCTGTGTGAACCACCTTGCCTTCATCCACAGCTCTGGTGACTGACTCAATGAAGTTTACCAAGATGAGCAGGCATGATTTACCCTTCACAAAAACAAGCTGCATCGGATCCAGAGTTTGGAGATTCCCTATATCTTTGTTTATTAGGTCCATGATGTGTTCCATAGCTTTGCATATTAGACTCATTAGGCTAATGGTGCGATAGTTCCCAGGGTCTGTAGTCACTCCTCCTTTGTGGAGAGGGATGACTGTAGCAGTTTGCCATTCGGTAGGGACAAAGCCTGAGGTGAGGCTGTGATTGAACAGGGCACACAGATGAGGTGCCAGTTCACTGTGCAGTCAGTTCCCATAGAAGTTGTATTATTGGCCTTAGTCAGTGCTGTTTTAACCTGTGCAGCAGTAATACTGGGTGCCTGGCAATCTACTGTTAATGTGATAGGTCCTTTGGGAGGGGTGAGAGGGGTAAAGTCGTCACTGAATCTGTCAGCCAATATATTGGCAATATCTATTGGCTCATTATAGGAGGTACCATTGTGCAGTAGCTCAGAACAAATCTGGGTATTGTCATGGAAATTCTTTATATAATTATAGAAGGCCTTGTGGTGTCTTTACTATCTGCTGCAATTCTGTTTTCATAGCTAGCTTTAGAGGATGTGATGAGGGAGTTCAACTTTTTGTTGAGACTGATAAGGGAGTTTTCCCAGTCTTGGGACTTCATCTTATTCCGCATCAGTTTCCTCCTTCTGTTGTAGAGTTTGTTTATGGCAGGTGACCACCAGATTGGCTTCCAATTTTTGGAGGAGAGCGTCTTAGTTCTATTTGGTATGGCGAGACCCATGCATTTGTTTACATGTTCGTACAGTGCATTGATGTATGATTCAGCAGTCATGCAACTATTCTCCATTTGCATGGGTGCTGTGAAGTTAGCCACCTCTGTTTTAGAAGCCTAAAGTTAGCTTTGGAGAAGTTTTTCATGGTGGTTATCTTTGCAGGGGGTGGGTGGAAGGGATGTGGATTTCCAAGGTGATTAATTTGTGGTCGGATCTAACCAGGGAGGAGTTGAGTATTGATGTAGAGCAGTGGTCACTATGTTAGTAATGACCAGGTCAAGGATGTTGCTACCTCTAGTGGGGGTAAGAACGAGCTGGTCCAGGGCATTGGAATTAATGAATTCCAGGAAATGTTGGGCAAGTGTATTGGTACGAGTCATTTTTCCAGTTAATGAAGGGGTAGTTGAAGTCGCCCAGTATTAAAGTGTTAGGTTGTACCCTAATATTCTCCAGGGTGCTTAGGAATATAGAGTGTGAGTCTTGGGACATGGTTGGGGACCTATAGCAGGCTACAACCTGAATTGCTGTCTTAAACAGTGTCTATATCTGAAGATCGAATGCTAAAAATAGCAAACACTCTTTTATCAAACTTAAAAACGTGAAACCTCAAAATGTCCAAGGAACAGATCAGCAAATATTTTCCCAAGGAAAAAATTTGCTGAGCCAAAAAAAAAATGTACAGGCAATATAAAGTCGGGGTCTTTGCCCCCCACACACCTCCAACTTAAATATACCAACTCCAAGATCGCACCACAGTGGAGAAAACAGCAAAGTCTGAAGAATGGCCCATTGATTTTTTTTTCCCAGGGAAAAAAAAAATCGATGTTCCGTATCTTCGACATTTTCAGGTTTCACATTTTAAAGTTCTATATAAGAGCATTCACTAATTTAAGCATTTGCTCGTCTGATAAGAACCCATTAAATATGCTCTTCACTTGGGGAATAGCTTTATTTTATTATATAAAATAAGAATCATATGACGTCCTTAGAAATATTTGCTTGTTATATGTTCATTTCTCGGTCTGGTCCTACAGCCGGATCATTGACCTTGTTTGTTATAGTGTGCTTGTGATGGGTAGTCTGGTTGTATTTGTGGCCAGTTGTTTTTTTTTTCTTGAATATGCGGTTTAGTTCCGCTCCACATTTTCCAAGCTTTATTTTTAGAATGCTGATGTGTCTAGAGATGTTTGCTCACTATATGTTTGTTTTTTTAGTTTAATCCAGCAGCTGAATTATTGAATATGTTTGTTATAGAGTGATTCGATGAGAAATCTGGTGGTATGTGTGGCCAGGTGTTTTTTTTTTTTTTTTAATCTTGAAGATGCAATTTAGTTTTGCTTGACACTCTCCAAGCTTGATTTTTAGCTCGAGACATCATAGTGCAGTAAACCGTCATTTTTACTTACATTTTCCCACTGGAACTGTTGTGACTCTTTATGTTCTCTAAGTTGGGCACGGGAGACCTTCTCTCGAGCCTTCAGGATGCTGGGCAACTTGTATGGGCATCATCACTTAGTGATCCAACTTGCGTGAACCCAGCTATGGCATCATTACAGCAAGATGGAATGTTTCAATGCTACAAAGAATGCCAAATGGATTTAAATGGATAAAACAGAACTAAAACTGTTTATAGCATACTGTAAATATCCATTTTTTTCTAATTTTAAAGTTCTACTACCTATATGTTTAGAAAATGTTTATAGTCTAAAAAAGAAGAGAATAAAATAACAAAGGAGGATATGTGATGTGCATTGTGAAGTGCAAATATGTGGAAAGCTCACAAGAAGTAAAGTCAGGTTAATTCAGTTAAAGGGAGGAAGTATACTAAGGTGTGATTTCTGCTGACCTCTAATAAGTGTTCTGGGCTACATATTTAATTTTGTAGTTTAGCCTTTTAACTTGTGAGCATACACTCATTTTAGTGGTAATTTTATCATAACAGAATTGTATTGGCATGTTGTTAGAACTTTTGCTAATGATATTATATTTGGTTATACAATCTGGATTTAACTCTTAACTTCATTTAGTTTATCATTATCAAATGCTTGCATGCATAAACATTATAGTGTGCATCTTCAAGTGCAATACAGAATGTATGGGGAGTTTAAGGTTTGCAGAATATAATGACCTTGTTAAAACTTTTAAATGGGGTTTAAAGAAGCTAGTTTATCATAACTATGAAAAATATTAGGTTGAGTGAATTAGAGGTTTTTTAACATACTCAAGCAACAATGTTATTTACTTTTGCCTTCTATTTATTCAAGCTATTGTAAAAAAATATAGTCGGCATTTTAATTGCTATACGTTACACTTGAACATCACCCTCATATATAAATATGTAGTATGAAGTTATTTTACATTTTATGTTTAATAGTATCGGGTGGTTAAATGATATTACAGTTCTATTGGCTTGCTATACACTTATTGATCTATCTCACTCACTTATAATATTGCAAACAAAGGCCATATCCTTATTTATGCTTAAAAGTTTATATACAGGTGTGTGACGAATACACAACCTATATTTAAATGTGTAAGTTCTTTTTATGAACAAACTAATTTTATGAACAAGAGGGAAACAAAGGGGAGGGGAAATGAGTGTAAACAGGATTTGATATGTGTACATATGTGAAGTATTTCATTCCATGAATAGACTATACTATTATCTTTTTCAGTAATAACTTACTAAATTCTAATAGAACCTTCAAGAAGGTTACTTCATGATAAAGCTTGAATATTTAAAAACTATATTCTTTTTGAAATATTAACAGTGTATAAGAAAACTGTAGTTGAATCTATACTATTGAACAAAGGTTTTATGATTCCTGTTATATATATTATTGGATAATATTCTGTTGACAGATATACTTCATTATGTTTATTTAGTCTAATAAGAGATTATTGCTACGTGTGGTTAACCTAATATAGTAGTTAATGAGAATTTTATTAATTGCCTTATGATTATACTCAGTGTTATCAGCCTTGTTGACAGTAGCTGATTAGCTGTTGCTGTTAGGTAGGTAATTTGAGTGGCAAATGCTACTCAAATTGGGAGTTTCAAACTCCAGAAAGGGTTTGGGTAAATTCAATTTTATATATTTACATTTTTATTATTTGTTGTTATCTTTACAGACATCCACTATTTTTATGTGTTTATAAATATAACAAATGGGTCATCAGTTGATTTATTGTTTCTTACTAGTTTTAAGATACTTGATGGTATTCCTCATATGGTCTTATTGAAGAAAATTTTAATGGTCAGCTTACTTCTAACAGATGTATACAATTTCAAATGTTTCTGTTAAAAGGTATTTTAATCAATATTAATGGTTTAAATAACCCATGTAAGAGGGGAAGTTTACTCAAATATCATTAATATTTCTGCAAGAAGCACATTTAATAACTGATGGCCTTAGCAAACTTAGTACTACATCATATACTGTATTATCAAGTGAAGAACCCTCTTGAAAGAAAAAAGGAGTAGCTATTCTATGGAGTAATACAATACCTCTTCCCAAGATAATAGAAGTTTATAAAAATGATAAAATAATGTTTTGCCCAGCCACTGTTGAATTGAACAACAGAATATTTACACTTATAAACATTTACTGGTTCCCAGGAATTGGGATGAATACAGTTAAACAACATTTAAACCAGATTGTTCATTTATCTAAAGGTGATGTTATAATATCAGGAGACTTTAATTGTATTGTAAATGGCAAAGCCTCTAATACTAAGGGTAAAAGGAGGATCTCAGCATCAACTAAATTATTAAAGGAATTTATAGATTTATATATTTTGAAAGATACCAATAATTTTGCAGAAGCAAACTCATTATTTATTACCTTTTACTCTCACAGACACAATACTCATTCTAAAATAGACAGTCTTAATTTCTAATGAATTGACTAATTGCTTAACTAAAACAAAAGTAATTTCATGTCCTTTATCAGATCACACAATTCTATAATCTTTGATTTATTAATCAATGCAAATTATAACACCCAGATTAAAAGAATACCAGCTTACATTACAAAATTAAAAGATTTTAAAGAATTCTTCTCATCAGAAATTCAAAACTTTATTACTTTAAATACTACAAATGACATTTCTTTTATATATATATATATATATATATATATATATATATATAAATGCTGGTATAATAAGAAAAAGAAACTATGGGATAATTACAGGACATACAACTTGAATTAGATAACTAGAAACTTACCAACAGGGTGATAAGAATAACATTGAAAAAGAAAAATAAATAATCTCATTGAACAATAAATACTTGGAGATTTTGAATCATAAATCCATGATTAGTTTACAGAAATTTAAATTTATAAACTTCTCTACCAATCATAGATCTTTAAATATATTGGCTAACAAAACCAAAAGGCTTAATAAGCTTAATCATATTAATGAGATATTCTCTCCTAAAAGAAGAAAGATGGTCTCTGATTTACAGAATATTCTAATAGAATTTAGAGAATGTTTCCTTAATATTAATCTGAAACCTATGGTGATCGACTCTAAAAAAGAGATCAAAACCTTCATTAATAAATATACTAAAAGTAGACTTTCAGAAGAACAAGTTGCCATTATGGACAGACCTATATCTTTTATTGACCTTCAAATTCAAATTAGTAAGCTAAAACAAAATAAAGCACCAGGTAATGATGGCATTATTCCAGAAATCTATAAGAGTTTGCCCAAAACTGCATTACGTTTACGTCATAAAGTTTTTAATATCTCTCAAAATAACATTACTATTCCTCCTTCTTGGAAACATACTTTTATATCACCTATACTGAAATCTAATAAAGATCCCACTAAATGTTCTTCATATAGACCATTTTTTATTAAATATTGGTTATAAGATGATCATGTCCATATATGCAGATAGGCTAAATAATTTTCTTCCAAACCTAGTAGATGATGACCAGACAGGTTTTATTGTAAACAGAAATACATATGATAATATAAAAAAAACCTATCACCTTGATTGAATCAGTTCAGAACTTAAACAAAAGCCTAACAATAATAAGTCTTGATATAAACTGTGCCTTTGATTCAGTTAATTGGGATTATTTATTTATACTGGAGGAGTTAAAATTCTCATATAATTTTATAAATTTTATTGCACGATTATATAAAGACAGTCAAGCTTATATCAAAATCAGTACCAGTATTTTACAATATATACAAATAATCTAAGGAACTAAACAATGATGCCCTTTATCCCCATTATTCTTTGCATTAATAATGGAACTATGAGCAAATCTAATTAGGATGGATAAATGTAGTGAAGGTTTCAAGTTAAATTCTAATGTGTCTTCCAAATTACAAATGTTTGCAGATGACATACTTATAACTTTAGGGGGGCAATAACTCTTCTATTATTACAGTCTTTAGAAATATTATTTTATTATTTATTTTATTTTACATTTGTTGACCGGGCTAGTCTAACTGGATACATGTCCATTTTCAGTAGAGGCCAGGGGAGAAAAGCTCCAAGCATAGGCAACAACATAACATACAATATAACATACAATATATACAATAGTAAAATAATAGCAGAACATTGTTGAGATTCTAAATATGGAAAAACTTATACAAAGTCTGTTTTCTTTTTTTTTTTTTTTTTTTAGGAAAGCTAATATAAAGATTCTTATAAAGTAGTAAGAAGGGAAACTTGTTAGATACTAGTGAGATGTTAAATAACTGGTTAGTTCAGGTCAGCATCCTAGTACAATAGGTAAGCAAAGTATGGGGAGAGCACGATTGGGGAGAAAAATACTAGTTAGGGTTAGAGCAGGGACAAAGCCAATGTGTTTTAAGGTATTCTTTAAAGTGTTTTTAGAAAAGCAGTGTAGAAGAAAGAGTCAAAAGTTCACTTGGAAGCTGGTTCCAGCTTTTTCCCGCTGTATTAGAGAAAAGTGAGTCCCCAGCTTTGTTGTTAGATTTAGTAGTTGAGACTAGAAGTTTATTAGCTGAGCGTAGTGTTGCTAGATTTTTGTATGGGGTAATAAGGGTAGTGAGGATTGGGATATTATTAGGATGGTGAAGGATGTTTTGGGTCATAGTAAGTTGTTGACATTGAAGTTGGTTGTGCAGTTCTAACCATCCCAATTGTTTAAGGTTGTGACAGTGGTGGGTTCTCAAAGGGGCGCCAGTGGTAAATCTAGCTATGTTATTGTAGCTGGTTGCAAGTTTGTTAAGGTTGCTTTTGGATAGATTGGTATATATGGCTGAAGCATACAGTAGGGTAGAGATAAGATGGGTCTGGGCAATAGTGGTTCTAGTTAATGACGTAAGGAAGGGTTTGATTCTATAAAGAGAGCCTAGTTTTCTGTTGACAGATTTTATGGTAGTATTAATGTAATCATCAGAGTTAAGGTTGTGGTCAATAGTAATACCCAGGAGACGGGTTGTAGCATCTGGGCATATGCTAGTTCCATTGTTGGAGGTTACTGTGAAGTGAATTTGTGGTGACTTTTGGGTAGGAGCAAAAAGCAGTAATTTTGTTTTTTGGGGTTCAGGAAGAGGCAATGTTGCATGAACCAATTTTCAACAATATTGAATACTGTTTGGGTGAGGGTCTGGAGAGAGGTTGGGGACTTGGCAGTGCATATTAAAGTAGAATCATCTGCATATTGTATGCAGGTGGCTTGGGGAATTTTGGAATTTAGATCATTAATAAAAACTGAAAAGAGAAGAGGGCCTAAAATAGAGCCTTGAGGTACTCCAATGTTGACAGAAAGGGGTTTAGAAAGATTATTGTCCCACAGCACTGCTTGGTGCCTGTTTTCCAGATAGGATTTAAACCAGAGTAATGATTGTGGGTCAAGTGATAGGGCTTTTAGTTTGTCCATAAGTATGTGATAGTTAACCATGTCAAATGCTTTTGAAAGGTCAATGAACAGTGCAGAGGAAAGAGAGTTGTTATTACAATGTTTGTTTATAGAGTCAGAAAAGGACAGGAGGGCAGTAGTAGTGCTATGGTGAGGCCTGAAACCATGCTAGCAGTTAGCAAGTAAATTATTTTGGAGGAGGTGGTCTAGTAATTGTCGGTGTATACATTTTCCCATTATTTTAGCTATTGGAGAGAGTAAGGCAATTGGTCGAAAGTTGGAAAGTTCAAGATTGTACAGAGACAATGTGAGAGCAGCAGATGTCTGAGGCAGTGCAAATATTTGCAGGTAAGTACAGTGTGGTACAACAAGTGTAAGATAGAGAAGGATAGTGGAGTGGAAGGAGGAAAAGAAATATAGCTAGAAGGTGGGAGGAGAAAGGATAAGAACAGTGAGATGCCGCAGAGAGATAATCAACTAGTCAAGGGATACAATCTGTGAGAGTATTCAGAGATGATACCTGTGAAAGTGGAGGAGAGAGAGAGTATTAGCCAACAGATAGATTGAGGTGCCACCTAGTGGTCAGAGAGCAGAAAACTACAAGGTAAATATAATATAGATAGCTAGTAGAGGTAGTTCAGAAAGTGGGTTCGGGGGGGGGTTAGTTTAGAAGTTGCTACAGGGATAGCAAGGAGTCTGGCTGCTGGCTTCCTGACTCATTGGCTATAAAACTTTGTATACTTAGATAAATTACAGTTAATACAAGTATGGAAGTTTTTCAAAAAAAAAGTCTGGACTAACCTTCAATAATAACAAAACAAAAATTCTTCCTATTTGTTTGAAGAAATACATAGACAATAATTACATGAAATATTTAACATATGCTGAACAGATAACATATATGGGAATAGTAATTACTAAAAATATCAATATATTATTCAGATAAATTATAAAAATAGTCTATCTGTAATTGAAGGCCTCATAAATAAATGGAAAAATATCCCTTTTTCCATGGAAGAAAAACTTTCACTCATAAAAATGATGTTACTTCCTAAAATACTTTATATTATACAATCAATATCTTTACCTCCTCCAAAATTAATAATCAAGAAATTCAATTTGATGATTCAGAAATTCTTATGGTTTCCAAATAAGCCAAGAATTGCACTAACCTATCACATGAGAGATTGGGTTAATGGAGGTATAGGTTTGTATTCAATTTCATCAGTTATTAAATCCATATCCCTTCTTATAGATATAGAATACAGTGCAAAATGAAAATAAAATGAAATATTATCTGGTGATTTAAATAACAATATTAACTCTTAAAAATTAACATTAATAAATAATTCATTCATTTGGATATTGAAAGATTATTTTTCTATATATTCTCTTCACACACATTAATCTAACTATATGACACTTCTCTTAAAAATGTTTTAAAATTATATATTTAAATCTACTATATATAAGGATTGGTTGTTTCTCCTTTTTCCCATAGCTTTTACTCAGGAAGTTATTTTTTCTTATTATTACACAAAAATGTCATTATTCAATGCATGCCTCCATTTTTATAACCCGTATTCTTGTTCTGCTCATTTTCCTTCCCTACTCAAACAGATTTTTTACCCACAGGTTTCTTCTAAAACAACTTCCCAACCTAGCATGATGCAGATAGTTTTGGTGTTTTGCTGCATTAGCTGAGCTCTCCCACAAGATCTGAACTCTGCTCATCAGGATAGACTATTAAAGACTACTCTTCCAGATATGGTAGGCCTCAAATTAGTGATTTGGAATGGCCCAAAAACCTGACAGATTCTGCAATATTTACATATCTTAAAGAGAAAGCAGTGTTGACTGTGCCAGTGCCCTGCACTGATGCAAACATCTGGAAACTGCTTATTTTCATTATACTGTGAAAGGTTACTGAGCTAGTTACCTTATTATAGCACCCAAGGTGGGCTATCGCTGCTCAGAGAACCTCTGATTTGGTGCTGGGTAGCATCACTGGTTAGGTTAGCTGCAAATTACACCACCTAAACCCACTTCCCTCATCCAGTTACAAACACTCTCCACTTGTATTCCTTTCAGGTACACATTAGGACCTGTAACCATGGATAGGCACTTTCCTGCTATCTCTGCATCCAGCTTAGTGGACATGGATATCCTGAGGCAATCTAACAATTGCCTTATGTACAATGACAACTATTTAATTCTCAAACAGACAAATACAATATGTGAGAAATGTAGTTACACATTGACATTGGAGGCTAGATTCTCACATACAGACACAAAAGGCAACAAACAGGTTGTCAGAGACTCTCACACACATCACTCGCTGCACTCACAAAGGGCCACACACTTAGACCCACATATGTGGAGGTGCTCACATGTAACTTTCCCAATCCATAAAGGCCTCACAGGCGCAGTCCTCAGAAACTTTGCATGCAGACAAACATGACAATTCCCATCACAACATATAAAGCCACATCTCATTATGCCTCAACTATCAAGCCCATAAGGGAAACACTCTAAGTTCCAATATTCTGGTCATAGGAGACTCCATTGTGAGACACACTGATGTCATCTTACCAGGATGGATAAGAAGAAGGTTGCAGTTAGTTGCCTGTCAGGGGCCAGGATTCGCCAGATCACCCAAGCATTCAGGTCATTTACCCCTAACTACCAATATGACTCAGTCATAGGCCATGTGAGCATGAATGACCTGAGACATGCCTCCTTGGACTATGTGACTAGAGACATGATTGAGCTCTCACAATATGTGTCAGAAGTGGGTATGAATATAGCACCGAGCAGAATTTTACCGTTTTCAAGGATAATGCCGCAATACCAGCAGAAAATAATCAACTTTAACAATTAGCTTAGCTACTGGTGTCATTCCAAAGGGGTCCAATACTTGTCAGCCTGGGAGGACATGGTTGATAGGCCACACTGCTTTGCCAGGGATGGTCCTCACCTGTCACCTCTAGGATATTAAGATATTGGCCAAAACATTATCACCTCTACAGTGCCTTTTTTAGGCTTTGCCAAATAGACAACCCTTCCAACATAACAAAAGTTGCTCAGGACAAGCTAAAGGTGTTACTGCTCAGTGCTATGACCCACATCAAGAAACTCTCCTCTCCCTGGAGAATGCTGACACTTGTGCAGTTACTGATACATGATTCAAAGCCATGGAAAGGACTATGACAGTGCATGGCTATAATGCCTTTCAAACATTCTGACCACCTACTGATCATGAAAGAGCTAAAACTGGAGGTATCTATCTTCATAAAGGATAAGCACACTTGAAGGTTGGACAAACAATATGACATGCTTGAGCTACTCCATGTCCAACTAAACATGGGACAAATCCATTACCATATCCATGCTAGCTACTAGTCCCCCGCTATGAACCAGGAAACCCATACATCATACCTGAAGTTACTAGAATCACTCACCACCCAGCCTAATACTCATGTCTGATTTTAACTAGCTCTGCTTTAATTGAGAAGCATACACAACCACTAACATGCAGGCCCAAAGATTTCTTGACTTTGTAAATTCAAATGGCCTGGAGCAGCTAGTCTGCATTCCCACTAGGGGAACAAATACACTAGATCTGATACTCACAAATATGGGGGAGTGCTGCACCACTCCCCAGTGTTATGTCCTCACTAGTAAGATCAGATCATAGGGTGATCTCCCTTGAAATAAAGGTAAAATTAGTCCCCTGCCTAACTCCAAAAACTTTAAGAACTTTTCTAAGGTAAATTACCCCCTATTAAGGTATGGCATAGCTAATTTCTAAGCTCCCCCAAATCCAAAAATTTAGAGAAACCTATGCAGAGGCATATGACCATATAAACAACTGCGTAGAAATGGTAGTACCAGACTGAAATAAACCCAGATCAAGCTGCAAAAGCAAGCAACACTGGTGGACCCCTAATATTAATAGATTGTACAACAAAAGAAAGAAAATCCTGTTGAGAATTAAGAGGGAATGTGCACAGCATTGAAATAAGTCACTCATTAGTCTAAATAAGTGAATCAGGGTACTAGTCAAGTCTCTGTAAGCAGACTTTGAGGTAAAAACAGCCTGCAAAGCTAAGGATAACCATAAGGCATTTTTCAGTTATGTCTGCAGTCTTAAGGGCAATGCCCAACAATGTGCAGAATTAGTTGTAGATGGCATCACCTATACTCATCTGGAAGACATAGCAAATCTGCTGGCCAATAGATTCTGCTCAAAAATTTCACCTCCCCATCACTCCCAGTTCTTCCCCAAAATATACCCTCCATCACTCCATCAAAGAACAGGTTGCCACTGCTCTCTGTAAAGCTAAAAACACGGCTTCAATAGGGCCTGACAATATACCAGTTTGTCTCTTGAACTGCTTAAATCAGGACTTATCAGGTCCATTAGGATCTCAATTTAACCATAGCCTCTGGCCTGCCTTTGTCCCAATAGAGTGAGGGACAGTAACAGTCATCCATCTGCATAAAAGGGGACTATCTACTTACCTGGAAAATTACAGACTGATAAGATTGACGAGTCTTATATGTAAGGCCATGGAAAGAATAATCACAGACCTGAAAAATAATGACATAGGAGAGCTGCAAACTCTGGACCAACCCAATTTGGCTTTGTCAAGGGCAAGTCATGTCTACTGAGCCTCGTGGATTTCTTTGAAAAAGTCACTAAGGCCATGGATGAGTGTAAAACAGTACATACTGCTTACTTCAATCTGGCCAAGGCATTTGACAAAATTCCCCACTCAGGTATTATAAATAAGCTCACAAAAGTGGGCATAAATCCCTATGTCACCAGATGATAGACACTTGTCTCACTGACAGGACACATGTGGTTAAAGTGGGTGAATCCAGATCCAGCAAGTGTTCAGTTACTAGTGATATGCCATAGGGTGCAGTACTGGGATCACTCTTGTTCAGAATATACTTCTCTGAAGACAAGGCAAATGTGGGAAGCCTCTAGATGATAAATTTTGTAGGCAACTGCAAGATGTTGGCAATTATTGAATCCCCCAACAATGCATTTCCGAAGAGTTTAGATCAGACAAACTAAATGCAAAGAAATGCATTATCATACCCTTTGGGAAATCAAATACCCCTGCAAATTACAACATCAATAGCATGCCACTTAAAGTGGACTCAGAGGTGAGAGATCTAGGTATGCAGATAGACAGTAGCCTGAACTTTGACAGCCATGTGTCCCCAGTGGCGAGGATATCTTTTTATGTGGCATAACTTATGGAATTCAGATCTAAGGACATTATAGTCCTGCTGTACTCAGCCCTCATTAGACCAGTAATTGAGTACAGTGCACCATTTGGCATGTACTTGGCTAAGCACTTACAGCAACTGGACTGATTTCAGATGTTCCTCACAAAGAAAATACAGGGTGTAAACAACATGAACTATGTAGATAGACTAAAAGCCCTATCTCTTTACTCTGTCTCCTTCTGACTTTTAAGTGGTGACCTACGCCTGACCTACAAGGCACACACAAATCCAACCTTGATGGAGCTGCTACACATCTGCAAGATAAACAGCATGAGGGTCACATGATCAAGAGATCTAAATTAGTGATCAGCTCAAACAAAACATACTGGAAAGATAGATACGTGTCTCAGAGAGTGCTCCTTCTTTAGAACAGGCTTCCTATTCACATTAAGCAGAGCCCTTCCCTGGCCCCCTTAAAATTTAATTTGGATCAATGGATGGGGAATCACAAATTCACACCTGGGGTAGTACCTATGTCCCTTATGGACAGGGGCAATCTGTAAAATACTCAATGCACAGACACAGACCCATGCTATCCTCTTGCTCCTAGGGGACATATATTGGGAAAAATCAGGTTATTTTGGCTAGGCTTGTAAGGGCCCTTAAGCCATTAGCCTTGTAATCTCCTATGAACTTATGAATCTATACAAGACTCCCCCCAATGCTTGATGCTATCCTAACAGCTTTGCAAAAGGGGAGAAGAAACATTGTCCATAGCGCAGAAACATAGACCAGTGGAACGATGAGGCAGCACACAGAGGTGCCTAGATATACATGTTGTTAAGGAATGACACAGAAGAGAGATAAGTAGGGAGAGTTGTAATCTAAATAAAAAAGCAGGCCTGGTGATGTGATGCAATGCCAGAGAGGAGGAAGTAAACTAACCCAAGAATGGGGCATTGGAATGAGAAGTAGCAGTACCTTGGTTAAGCACTTTGGTAGTTAAGGTAAGGGAAGGTGAAGAGCTGGACAACTGATGCAGTGTGTCATTGAACAGACACTTCAAGGGTAGAGGATGAGAGACTGGAGAATAGCATAAAGTACTGGAGTAAGAGGAGGACAGTAGTGCTCTTGAACAGTCTGAGTCTGACAGGAGATGACTTGAAGATTCACACCTCTGTGGCAGATAGGGAATGGGAGTTTGCTTGAGGTCTTGTACGACAGGGCTTGAGCTGACTACCATACAAGTCTGTCAGCAAAGATAGAATTCTTCATGTGGTCCTAACTAGGGAAGAGTAAATTATGGATGCCAGAGGAAAGACACTATTAGCAAAAATAGTCTTGCTACTGTGTGGTTTATAAAGAGATATGAGATTATGTCTGGTATAGCCTGATGAAAGCTGTGGATAGGGGTATGAGGAAGAGGCAAATATGCTAAAAGTGGGAATGGCCAGTGTGACTGAAAAATAAGACTAGCAAATAGGACAAAATTTGAGCCTGCTAGAGGTGAAATGGAAGAGGTTGGTAGATGAAGAAGGCAGAGTACCAAGAAGATTGGCATAAAGGAGACAAATGTTGAGATGACAGCAAAGACAAAGTAGGAAAAGAAGTTAAGAAATAATTAGGAAGAAAGAAAAGGCTTTTTTCATGTAGATGGGGAAGAATGGAACTGGTCTGTCTAAGCAAAGATTGAAGGAAAATTACAGAAGACACAAGAAAAAAAGAAGAGAAACCGAATTTTAGGAAAACAAATGGCTGGAACTATTGCTGTAGAGAAAGCAGGAGACAGTCAAAGGAATAGAGATGGAAGAGATGAAGAGAAACTGGCTGCCATTAGAGAGGATAAAAGATAAGGGCCTAATGGATTATGGAATACCTCACAGAATTATCAGGATTCTGGCCAGTATGTACTGGAAGATACTCTGACACAGATCTACAACAATCAAGTGGCTAGTACAAAAATACCCAAGAAGTGGAATACAGCAAGTGGGGTACCCTTGTAAAAGGGACGAAGCAGGAAAAGTCCAAGCAGCTACATGCCTGTTTGCTTAACAGCAGTAATAGAGAAAGTCATAGAAAGAATTCTAGGGAGAAGGTCGATAGCATTTATAGAGGACTGCAAACTTCTTAACAGCAAATAGAAGGTGCTCCTGACTAGAAGGTGTCACTATGCCCCCCAAGTGGAAGAGGCAAGGCAAAGGGCCATCTTCACAGTGGACTATTTTCTGTAAGTCTTGCCTGCTGCTGTTATGCTTACCTGATGTCACATAGAGAGAGAGAGAGAGAGAGAGAGAGAGAGAGAGAGAGAATGCAGTGATGTCTTGAGTTGAAATGCTACCACGTTCACAGTGATGCATCCCTCAAATGCCTTTTTACAATGTAGAACTGGGTACAAGCATGGTAACAGTCTCACCATCTTTGCCTGTACCTTGCCTGAATGTACCCAGCATCTTAATCAACCCTTCTGCCCAGAAGACCCCCCCCCACACACACACACACACACACAGACCAAATCTGATAGGTGCCTGAACTCATGTAGATCATAGTCGGGTCTTTTTCCCCTCTATGCCAGTGGAGCTAAGAATAAAATGTTTCATATGAGAGGTTTGGGTGGTTAACTTCACCAATGAATTGAGTGAGGCTAAAAGTGGGAATACTTCTTAACTGCTTGAGTTTATTATAGGAGGCCCTGAGTCAGGTACGGATATTCCCATCCCAAATGAATAAAGCTATTAATTGTGGATCACTGAATGAGTCAAGAAGGGAAGAATAATTTGTGAGAGGTGATGAAGATACACAGAGGCAATGTGTAAATATGTAATTTAGTACATAGTCCCAATATAAAAAGAAAAAAAATAATCCAGTTACTATCTGTTTCCTTTTATGAAGGGGAAGGAGCAATGTGTGAGGCTTGAAAAGTTTTTTTTTTGGTGGGGGTAGAATAATTGATCCACCCTCAATATGACACCTGTTTGGTTATTTCAATGCATGTTACTGATGTATGGTAGTATCCAGCTCTTTTTAACTATGTTCCTGTAATGTCAGCAATATGGGTTTCTAACAGTGGCTCAAGTTGGTTGAATTTGTTATTCACACTGTTGGTACAGATGTGAGAAATTTCATGGTATTTGGGTGAAGGCAGAGGGGAAGAGGGGAGAAGTTAGTAGAAAATGTGTGAGTATGAGTTTAGAGGCTGGTGATGGCATTAAAGTCACTTGTGCTGGGTGGACTACTTTTTTGAAGGGGGTTGGTGTAAGCTACTTTCCAGAGGGAAGGCATAGTGCTGTGTATGAGGCAGTTATTGTAAAGAATTTTGAGTGGATATATTGGAAAGTCTTTGCACAGGGAGATAAACTAGGGTTGGATCCTATCAGTCCAAACAGGGTCATCAGGGGGAATATTGTTAAAAAAATTCCCTGAAATGGCTCTGAAGTAAAATATGGGGTGCAAAGCAGAGGGTCCTGAGATGGGGGTGAATGTCTGATGGAGGGGAAGGTGGTGAGTGGGTTTGAGAAATTCATTAACTGTGAGTGGACTTTGAGTGGTGGAGAAGAGTACAGAGAGTACAGATGAGGATGACATTGTCTATTTCTGTTATGGAGGTATGGTTATGACCTGGGATTTGATTTATAATTTTCTAGAATAATTTGATTTATTAAGGGCTAATTTTTGAGTGGAGACAAGGTTAATGGACTTATGCCTTCTTGTGGCCTTTTTAGCAAGGTTTCTTAGTAGAGTAAATGTATCTTTATGTTCAGGGAGTGGTCCTTTTTTCCAGTTTGTCCAAGCTTCATCCATTAGCTTAATAAGGGTAAAAAGCTCCTTTCTTATCCATTGGTTGTATTTAACTTTGCAGAGTCTACTAATGAGTGTAAGTGTTTGGTTTATGAGTGAGGTAGGTAGGTAGGTAGTAAACATGCTGATTCCCAGGGATGGGTATCAGACTGAGGTAATGTTGGACCATTTTCTATGGGTGGGAAAGTATCCATCAATCCCACTGGAGGTGTAGGGCAGTATACAATGCAAAGATTAAAGGTTCAAGCATATGACAAAAATGAGGAGTTTATTACTCAAGTGAGTGAAAAGAAAATCCCACAAAATGCGAGGAATGCTGGTATCATTACTTAAAGAGGTGAATAAATGGGAAGACAGAGGTAACTAGTAGGAGGCATTAATGAAATGGGATTAGTGAAAAAGTGGTTATCAGACTGAGAGAGATGTTCTCACTAATCCCTTCACAGTGGTACAAAGTAATGGAGTGTTATTGCTGAAATAAATGCCAGATAATGTGCTATACTGAATAACAATGAGGGAACATGAGAAGGCTGTAAGGTACAGGTAAAGGTAGAGGAGGGAGTACAGATTTAACTACAAAAAATGTTAGGGTGTAAGTGGGAAATCGTAATAAAAGGAGAGTGTTGTTTCTGAGTGATGAGTAAGGAAGAAGGAAAAGGAGACTGGTAAATGAAAAGAGCGATCATGTTTGAGTCCAAAAAAGTCAGCATACAGGTGGAAAGAAAGAGCAAAGTTGGCAGGTAACGTAATGGAGAACGTGTGAAATAGACTGCATATAGTGAGAGTGGTGTCTGATGAACATAACATTAACTCAAAATGAGAAGGAAAGAAGCAGGAATGGAGTTTTTTTAAAGATGCATGAGTGTAAGAAGGAAGTGAGAAGTAACTTGGAGGTATGAATCAAGAATGAAGTAAACAGAGCGTCAGGCTGTAACTTACATGCAGGTATTAGAAAGTATTCTTGTTACAGTTTGTATTAGTACTGCAATGATATAAGCTGAACAATAAATACATAGGTGAATTTGGATAACTGCTGTTCAAGATGGTTTGTGTATGTTAGTTTTTTTTAGAATGATGACTGCTTTTTGTAAAAGAAAGTAGGGGTTAAGTTCAAGTAAAGATTTATTTATGTACTTTTTATCCAAGAAGAATGATAGAAAAATACATAATACATACTACATACATACATAATGACTTTCAAACTTATAAAGAACTCCGCAAACAAATTCTATCTAAAGCTTCAAACATATCATCTCAACAATCTAAAAAAATTCTGGAACATCATTAACAAGATCCTATACCCGGGCTCTCTCAGTATACCAAACATTAACAAGATCCCATACCCGGGCTCTCTCAGTATACCAAACCCTTGCCCTAATACTTCTCCACCTGAACCATCACTAAACCCAACTCCTATTTCATTGACTCCATTAATAAACTAACTCAAAATGGACACCCTTCCAATCTCACTATTCCTCTCTCTCCCCCTGACTATAAACCAACCTTTTCACTCAAACCTGTTTCCACCGCCTACATAAAATCATTACTGACCAAAAAAATTAAAGTCCTGCTCTCCCTCAGCAGACAATCTACCACAAGTATTCCTACAGCTAGCCGCTAACTCAATAGCCTACCCTATCTCAATTCTTATCAACAGGTCTGTCCAAGAATCTATACTCCCTTCTATCTGGAAACAATTCTACTTTATCCCAGTTCACAAAGGAGGACATTCCACTGACCTTTCAAAATAAATATCCATAGCCATTCTGTCCTTCCTTTTGAAAATATTTGAAAATGTGTACAAACAGCTCCTTGAACATCTTATACAAAAAATCTACTTCCTCCAACTCAACATTGTTTTTGCCTTAACCACAGCACAACTTCAACTCTAATATCCTTTACTCATACTATCTCTCAAGCCAGAGACAACAGTTACCTAGTATCTTGCCTTTTTCTCGACCTCTCCAAAGCCTTTGACACTTTTTCTCACCCCAAGTTTCTCACTAAAATGTTTGATCTTGGTTTCTCCAACTCTACACTCAAATGGTTCTCCAGCTACCTTACCAACTGACAGCAATCTGTTAAGTGGCTCCTCTCCTTCTCACACTTCCTTCCTATTAATAGCAGAGTACCTCAATGTTCCATTCTTGGACCACTGCTATTCAATATCTTTACTAACTGTTTCCGCACTTCCTGCTCTGTCTTCTCTTATACAATATACTGATGAGTCCACTATCATCTGCTTCTCTAATAATCTTGCCCACCTCCACACTATCACCCCAAAATTCCTTCAAATCCGTCAAAAGGTGGCTAACAGATAACTTGTACTCAACTCAACCCCCCCAAAAGCTTCTCCTATTTCTCCCCAAATCTCTTTCTCATCTTAAAACTTCCTTCACTGTCACATCTCTTGACAATGCCATAATAAATGTAGAAACTCACAACAAGGTCCTGGGAGTTATCATTGACAATCGACTCAAATTCGAGCTACATGTTCAAAATTGTATAAAAAATCATCAAAAACTTGGCTTGCTCTTAGAAACAAAAAAAAATCCTCACCAATGACTCTAGACTTTCCCTTGCCTGTGCCTATCTTCTTCCCACTCTACTCTAGGCCTCTCCCATCTTAACCAACCTACAAGCCTCCCTAAAATCCAAACTTGACCTCTCTTATAATAAAATCACCAGGTTCGCCACAAATCAATCCTACAATTCACACCACTGTCTTTCTCTTAAATCCCTAAATTGGCTCAAGCTCCTTCACCAGCTCCTCCTTGTTCAATTCCTCCTTATTCACTCCCTTATTAACAAACCCACCTGCTGCCCTGCCAACTCTCCCCTCATCACCTTCTATTCTCCCAGTTGCTCTCTCCTGAGTTCTGACCAGCTTCTGTTGGAAATCTACAAGCCAAAAAGAACAATAGGCCAAAACCTATAAAGCTATTCTGAAGCTCTGGCTTGGAACAAACTTCCTCTAGCCATCAGAACTATATCTAACACCCTCAACTTCAAAAAAGGCTTTAAAAGAGGCACTACTGAATGTATGGCTCTGCCCCTGATAAAACCTAACCTAACTCTCTCATTTCCTCCTCTTCAACCTCACTCCTCATTGCTTCCCCTTACCTTTCTTTCTCAGTTCCCTCTTACACCCCCATCTCTAACTTCTTAAACCCCACCTTACTTTATTCCCACTCCTCCACCTCACTTGCCTATCACCTTCTTCCTTTCCTCTAATACATGCAGCATACTAGTGTGACACTATAAAATTCCTCAGACTCTTTTGATCTTTATGCCTTCTTATGTTTATACCTTCCCTAGTACCACAGCAAGCATTCAACTTATTGTTTTAGTGTTCTTCATGCTGCTTATATCACCATCTTCTACAACACACTTTGGCTGCATTTTACTCTGTATCTTTTTTCTTATTGCTTTTAGAGTTTATTCTGTATTCAGAAATGTTTTATGTACTTAAAAGCTATTGCTGTATTTTGAGATTCTTCTGCATTTAATATGTTTTTGTATTTAGAGTTTTTCTGCATTTAAAGTTTTCTTTATGGAGCTTTTCTCTCCAGGTCTCCACTGAGAAAAGGCACCTGCCCAGGTGAATATACTTGGTTAACAAATGTCAAAATAAAATAAATAATTACACAACATAAAGAGCAAAGACTAACCAACAATCTAATGATCTAAGGGAAAACAACCAACAAAGTATATGAAAGTTAAAAATAATGTATAAAGAATAAGTTAGGTATAAGTGATCAAACAATAACTCCTGTGTGAATTAGGAGAACAAACTCAAAATCCAAACAAAAACACCCAGGAACGTCTAAGAAATAAATCATGTTAAGCGCTTTCATTTCTGCTGATTTTGTTACTCACAAATCAATATATACTTAGGGTAAGTGAGAGAGAAAATGTTAAAACAAATGCTTCCCCTAGTACTATTCATATTTAATGTGTTGCTAATGCTTGGTATTAAAATAAAATGGACAAGAATTAATGAAAGCATTTTTGAGTAGAAATCCATGAGCTGCTTGTCTCTATTAAAAATGCCCCCCCAAGCGATGCTCTGACATATGTAATAGCACCTTTTTCTTGTCCTCGGGTGAATAAAGGATTAAAGAAAAAGGTACAAATTTTAGAATCAGATGACAACTGCAACTAACATAAGCTGTATCTTTCTAGAATACTTTAGAACACTAGAAATATATACAGGAAGTCTGGGTCTGGAGTCCACAGTTCAAAAATGTAAAGAGTAGTAACAGAATAACAAACATGTTTATACTTTTAAAGCTGTATGTTCATCTGAACTACAACTGTATTTTAAAAAGCAACATGTATTTAGCACAGTTCACAAATTTCTTTCCTCACAAGTCTATCAGCCAGATGTACACCAGACGAAAGCACTAACTTGTGTTTGTTATAATAAATGAATCTGAGAGTATTCCTGGTTTCTACTCAACATGATCAATGATGGAAAGGTCTGTATTTGAAACGCAGCCCCAGCCTATAAGCCAGCCTTCATCTATCATCCCCAGCCAACAACCTGCCCTGTATACAAAGACACCATCAGTCAGTACTGAGCTGCCATAAAGAGTGGCAAACGGCCTCAGCAGACATCTATTGCTTTGTCACCTCATCATTTTGGATAATGCAAAACTAAAATGTGTCCTTCCAAGTTAGCTGACTACCTTTCTGGATGAGATACTATCAAAGCAATTACTTCATATTTCTTGTGTTTTAGGACCAAACTTTTGTAAGAAAAATACAGACACTGCATTCTTTCCAAAAAAAAAATCTGCTGTTCTGGCTTTCATAGTTTGAAACTGTAGATAATGCTATGTGAGCTCAAAGAGGGATTTCTGCAAATATCCTAGGACTAGGACTCAACTCTTCCAGCCTACAGAATTTTGAAAACTAAAAGCAATTTTTTACAATGCTGGTTGTATTTAAGCCTGTGTATAACTATTGTGCTGAGCTTTGATACAGCATGTTTGTGCTGATGTCTTCCACCAAATTTGACATGTTAATTAGTGTATAATATGCTAATGACTACAGGGGTCATTTTAAGCCTAGCCATGGACCTCAAAAGTATCTAACAAGTTCTAGGAACATTAAGGTTAGTCTAAGGGATATAGTTAGGTTGTGGCTTGGGTAGTAAAGTAATTTCAGGCTGCCTGTATCCATAAGGGACATAAGTGCCAGACCAGGGATGAATGAATTTTTCTTTCCCTATCCAGCTCCAAGTTATGCTTAAATTGGGTTAGGGAAGAACTCTGCTTCACATGGCTGGGATGCCTTTTCCAGAAAAAGGGTAGTCTCTGGCTCATATTTGTCCCTCCGACATGTACTATTTATGTCTCAAAAAAGATTTAAGTCCCTTGATTGAGGAATTATGATGCTAACTGTATTGCAGATATGCAAAAGGTCCATCAGAGTGGGATCCAAGGAAGTTTTGTACATCAGGCAAAGATTGCCTCTCAGCAGTCCATAGGAAAAAGAGTACAGGGATAGAGCTTTTAGGTGATATGCATAGATCATGTTGTTCTGCCCTGTATACCTTTTCTGTGGAATCTCCGTGAATGATCCAGCTGTTGCATGCGGCTGGTCAGGTACATTCTGAGGGGGCATTCCACTCAGTGATTGGTCAGACAAGGGACAAATACTGTGGACCAATGATTTCTTTAGACCTAGATCCCATACCATTGCTTATAAGTTATGGAACATAGAATGATATCCTTACTACTGTAAACACATGGTGGTTGAGTGCCTGGGAACTCTTTTCATTTGTCATCAGATCCCTGACTACTGGATCTACTCTTTGGTTGTGTTAACAATGAGGTAGTTTCCAAAGGTAGCTGGCTTCCCAAATGATACTATTATACATTTCTTGGCACTGAGTTTTAGGCTATGGCTCTGGCTATTTTTCTGAGTCAGCTGTACTTGTACAATATTAGTGTCTTTGAAGGATTCTATGATTGCACCTAATTTGCAATCATCTACAAACTTGGTCAACCAGAGGCTCTTGATGTTGGGCTTGACTAAAGAAGAGTAGATACCAAAAAGGAGTGGACCCAGTAAAGAACTGTCTTGGACTTTCCTAGTGACCAGCCTCTTTCTGGAAGTGAGCTCCCCTGTCTTAGCTTCTCGGGTCCTATCTGAGTGCCACCCAATTATCCAGTGGGTGACATAAGGATTTATACCTAACAAAATTGCTAAATTTGCCACTGGAACCTCCTACCGCAGCCATCATTGTATCTCCCTTAAAGAACTAAACTGGCAAGAACTCCCACAACTCCTTCACGTTAATCAACTCACCCTCGCTCATAGACTTATTAACCACCCCCTTATCAATCCCTTCCCTTCAAACCCTTCTCCAACCCTATCACCCCACTAGGCCCCTAAGATCAAGCACCAAAAATCAACTCACTGTTAGCAAACCCAGAAACTCAGCAGGAGAAGCCATATTTTCATGTATCATATCTAAACTTTGGAACAATCTTTCACCCTCTATAACTACTCTACCTTTCAGTAGCCTTTTCAAGACTGCGCTCAAATTCAACTTAAATTTGTACTGGCTTTGTCCTTGTTCTAATCCAGACTAACACCCCCACCCTTACCCCCCCAACTAGACTCTTAACCCAACTATACTACCGCCACTACTAACCACAGTCAGAAATAACTAGTTGTCTTTACATACTTTAACATCTTGTCTGACAACTTTGTTACTAATATTATAAACTACAAGAAACTATCTTAACTTGCAACATTTACTGTATATACCGTTGATAATCAATATCTTGTTATTGTATTAAAGCCAACAACCTGTAATGTTGTTTACTATTGCTGCAACTTTGTATCTCTATCATGTACATGATGTGGAGCTTTTCTCCCCTGGCATCCGCTGAAAAAGGACCTGCGTCCAGTCAGAATTTCCCGGTAAACAAATGTAAATAAATAAATAAAATAAATAATGATGCGAGTTTATCTCATATGCTCTAGTGGGGTATTTTATCAAATGCCTTGGCCTGGTCAAGTCAGGTAGTATGCACCATTCTGCCCTCTTGCCTTGCTTTGGTGACCTTCTCAAAGAAGTCCATCAGGTAGAGTTGGCATGATCTGCCCTTGACAAAATCAAACTGATTGGATCAATTGTCTAAAGATTTCCTATGTCATTGTTAATCATTTCCATGATTATTTCCATGGCTTCACAGTTACAGCTAGCTAGACTTATGGGTCTGTTATTACCAGGGTCTAAAGATGGCCTGCCATTTTGTAGAAGGTTGACTGTTGCAGTTGTCCATTCTTGTGGCACAAAACCTGTCTGGAGTATATGGTTAAATAGTGACTCTATTGATCCTGATAGGTCATATTTCTTCCTATTCAAAGGCCCATAAATGTAGTATTATTAGCCTTGGAGAGTGTGTTGAGGATCTGCTCCATAGCGATAGTTGAGAGTTATAGTCAATGTTATATCCTGAGGGATGACTGGGGGTGGTTAAAACTGGAGCTGAATTTGATGGCCAATAGATTTGCTATATCTTCTGGCTCAGTGTAAGTGTTTCCATTCACAATTAGTTAGGCACATTGTTGTTTACTGTCTTTGAGGTTACCCCACATTGCTAAAGAAAGTTTTATAGTTGTCTTTGGCCTGGGATGACATTTTTACCTCAAATTTTGCTTTGTTAGACTTGATTTGCCCTCTGAGCTGCTTGATTATATTGAACAAGTTTTATACCCTGCTGAGCATTAACACATCCTAATTTTTGCCATGACTTTTTTCTTTTGTAATACAATATACCAATTTTTGGATTCCACCTGGATGGCTTGTTTTATTATTTTAATTTCTGCTTATTCCTTGTAAGCACAGCTGTCTCTATGCATCTATTAATATGATTGTACAGGGTCTTTGTGAGCAATTATGCATAGACAGCAGTGTTCTCAGGGCTTTGAGGGGCTTGAAATTTTGCCAGGTTATCACTTAATATTTGGGAGTTTGCCTTAGAATAGCTCTTAAAAGTTTCAGGATTAGCAAGATACTGAGTTTTATTTTTATGTCAAAGCAGAATGTTTTATGATCTGACCTTACTAGAGAGTACAGTACACTAGGTGGGCACAGTGTTCTCCGATGTTAGTGACAACCAAACCCATTATATTTGCAGCCCTAGTGAACATGTGGACTATCTGGTCCAGGGTGTTTTTGTTGACAAATGTTCAGGCATCTCTGGGCCTGCAAGTCTATCACAGTTTATACTGGGTAGTTATAGTCACACACAGAGTTAAACAGAGGAGGGGCACTGAACAAAACTCTGATCTGTAATATATAACAATAAGTATCCTGATTTTTTTGGTTAATTTTACTAGTTATTGCTAATTATAGATATCTATAGCACTTTTTATTGTCTGCTGCATACTTTTTACTGTATTTTATAGCTATAAACTAATCTGCACAGTTGTACAAAAATTGTCTGCCACGCAGGGTCTGATAAATGAGGTTTTTACTGTCACACTGTTTGTAAATCGTTTCTAGCTAGTTTCACTGTGTGTTAACTGGAAATTTTCTACATTTGTTAAACATCTGTTTGTTCTGATTTCCTACCAAGGAGTGTATCATGTAACTGATTTGTTTGCAGTTAAAATCATTCTTTAGAGTCTCCTTGCTCCTTTATCTTTTAAAACTTTCATCTAGTGGCTCACTGCTTTTTTTCTGCTGTGATAAACATTTCTGTACTATTTTCTGCCTAAAATAGTTTCCTACCCTTCCTCCCTTTTGGTATCTTGTTCTTATACTTGGTGGCTTGAAAGCTGCCCTCCCCTAATGTAAATTTGATCTGCGACATTCCTAATACAGACAGAACATTTGAGAAGGCCAACCCACTTAGTTTCGTAACTTTGAATTATCTTCTGTTCTTCTTTTCTCCCTTTCCACTTTACTCACAAAAAAAACCCACTTTGCTAGAATCTACCATTACTAGAATCTCCTTGAGTTCTGACTGAGTGGTGCTACTCAAACAATCTGGAAATATAGAGCTGATAAGTATATTTTTTGGCACTTTTTAACTGTTCAGAGTTGAATAAAACAATAATTGAATTCAGTTCAGAATACCGTTTGAATAAATTGAATTTATTTAAACTGTATTTGCTTTAATATTGCTGCAACTCAAGTGTTCTAGTTTATACTGCGTTTGAATTGTTTTTAGCACTGTTTTAGCTGCTTTTCTGTAAAAAAAAGTTCTAAGCTTGTTTCCTGCCTTTCCTCTAACTAGTCTAGTCCAGATACAGATTTGCTATATCCAGGACTGTAAGCTTCTGAGCCGTCCCAAGCCTTTCTGTGTTGGAGGGAAGTCTTCTAGCTTATCAGTGGGAGTGGTAAGCACTAGGTAGCCTATCTACCACAAGAGGAGTGGTTTCTGGCCTAGAAATTGTAGTTTATCAGACATTTTGGGCAGTTTTTCCATATCTTTCAGCTTTCTGGTTTAAAAGCCCGCGTTTGTGCTTGTTTCCCACCTTTCCTGTAACTAGTCTAGTCCAGATATAGATTTGCTGTATCCAGGACTGTTTGTAAGCTTCTGAGTGGTGCCTGCTAGTTCTCTCCACTCCTGCACTTTTACTAGCTTACTAGTCTAGCACTTTACCACTTTAAAAAAATTAAGCTTGTTTCCTGCCTTTCCTGTTAAGTGGTATAGACTATTTGTAGGCTTCTGAGCCCCCAAGCCCTTCTGTGTTGGAGGGAAGCCTTCTAGCTTAGTTTTTTTTTCTTATAACTAGCCAGTTTTCTAGTTTCAACACTCAAATATGTTTCTTTGATCTCAGCACTTGTTCAGAACTTATTGTAAGCACTACATAAGCTACAAATTACTACAGCACTCAACTTTCCTCACTTGTCTAGTGGAAAGCAATTTTTAGTACTTAATAAATAAGCACTTATCCAGGCATGTCTAAGGGTCAGCTCCCAGTGATTTCTGCTGTCTACCTGATGAATCTGGGCATCTTGCGGCAATGCAGCAATTGCCTCACGTACACAGACAACCCTCTCCTCCTACCACCCAACACTACAACCTGTGAGAGATGCACTTATATAGCCAAACTGGAAGCAAAGCTCTCTTCACCCAAGACTGGACTAGACAGTCAAGAGGAGAAGGTAAACACTTGCACCGCACCACACTCATCACATAGTCCCTCAAAACCTACACCACCAAAACACACACATAGAAACACAAAACACACACCTACATTCGCAGAGGCTCTCAACAAAAACCTGCCCAAGCATCAGGGACATCCAAAGCATAAACGCAAGCAAACTCCACCCCCCAACACAACCCAAATGACACATAGCCCACAAACTCAGTGTGCCACTCAACCACAGCCCATAAGGCATAACAACGTACCCAACACTCTAGTCATAGGTGACTCTATAGTCAGGCACACTGATGTTCCACTCACTAGACTAAACAAGGAGAAAGTTACTGTCAGCTGCCTGTCAGGTGCCAGGATCTGCCACATAACGCATGCACTCAGGTCACTCTACAATAAGTACAAATATGACACTGTCATTGTCCCTGTTGGTGTGAATGACCTGGGATGTACCTCCCTGGACTACATGAAAAGAGACATGGAGGAGCTCTCCGATCTTGTATCCCAGGCAGGTATGACCCTAACCCTGAGTAGCATCCTGCCGTCACCCAGAATGATATCACAGTACAAGGACAAAATGATTGACTTCAACAATTGGCTAAGCTTCTGGTGTCATTCTAAGGGGATCCAGTATTTGTCTGCCTGGGATGACATGACTGACAGTCCGCGATGCTTTGCCAGAGATGGCCTGCACCTGTCGCCCTTAGGATTCCGGACACTGGCTAAGACTCTTGCAACCCCTATAGTGCCTTTTTTAGGCAAGGTTCAAATGACAAATTCACCACAGTAACAGGTACAAGCAAGCAAAATCTGAGGGTAATGCTACTCAGTGCTAGAAATCTAAACCTTAAAATGCACTCACTCGAGGCACTCCTTAAAATGGAGAACATTGACATCTGTGCAGTGACAGAGACCTGGTTCAAAGCTCCAGAGAGCACCCCTGCATTACCAGGCTTCAATTCATACCACACCTTTCGGCCACCTAACCCATTAAGAAGCACTAAAGGCGGAGGCATGTCCATATTCATTAAGGATATCCACACCTCCAGGCTAGTTGCACAGCATAATGCATCTGAGATTATCCAAGTGCAACTAACTCTGGGCAAGACCACAATCCAAATTGTAGCTTGCTACAGACCCCCCACCATGCCCCAGGATTCACACTTCTCATTTCTTGATACACTGGAATGTATTAGGGTACAACCCAACACCCTAATAATGGTCGATTTCAACTACCCCACCATTAACAGGGAAAACTACTCATGTACCAACTCTTTTGCTCAACGTTTTCTAGAATTCATAAATTCCAACACCTTGGATCAACTTATTCACACCCCCACCAGGGGCAGCAATATCCTAGACCTGGTCATTACCAACATGGGAATCCAGTGTTCCACACCAGAGGTCAATTCCTCGTGGGTTAGATCCGACCACAAGCTAATCAGCCTAGACATCCACATCCCACTCCCAGCCCCAATTAGGGAAACCATTGTAAAAAACTTCTCAAAAGCCAACTTCACACTTCTTAAGACAGAAGTGGCAAACATCATGACACCCATGCAGATGGACAATAGAGGTATGACTGCCAAATCCTACACAAATGCACTTTATAAGCACTTACACGAGTGTATGGATCATGCTATCCCTAATAGAACCAAGATGTTATCCTCCAAAAAAAGGAAGCCAATCTGGTGGACCTCTGCCATAAACAAACTCTACAACAGGAGAAAGAAACTGTTGCAAAAAAGAGTAAAATCCCATGACTGGAGGAACTCCCTGGTCAACCTCAGTAAGAAGCTGAGATCCCTCATAAAATACTCCAAAGCTAGTTACGAAAACAAAATTGCCACTGACTCTAAAGACAACCACAAAACATTCTATAGCTATGTCAAGAATCTAAATGGGAACACTCAGATCTGCTCTGAGTTACAGTATAATGGCACTAAATGTACAGAACCAACTGATATTGCCAACATCCTAGCAGATAGGTTTAGTGCTAACTTTACCCCCCTCTCACCCCCTAGAGGGCCCATCTCTATACCTGAAGAATGCAAAGTTCCTATAATCATGGCTGCACAGGTAAAAAACACACTCTCCAAAGCCAAGAACACAACATCCATGGGACCTGACAATATCCCAGGCTGCATTCTACACGAACTACAGAATGAACTGGGACCCTACCTAAGTACCATGTTCAATCATAGCCTCACCTCAGGCTTTGTACCCACTGAATGGCGCACCATGACAGTTATCCCACTCCACAAAGGGGGAGCCACAATGGACCCCGGGAACTACCACCCCATTAGCCTGACGAGCCTGGTCTGCAAGGCCATTGAACGTATCATCATGGAACTCATAAACAAAGACATTGGTAATCTCCAAACTCTGGACCCTACTCAGTTTGGATTTGTAAAAGGCAGATCATGTCTCCTAAACCTGACTGACTTCTTTGAAGCAGTCATAAAAGCCATAGATGAGGGTAAAATGGTTCACACAGCTTATCTAGATCTCGCCAAGGCTTTCGACACCATCCCCCACTCTGGAATTATAGATAAGCTCACTAAACTAGGTATAAATCCCTATGTCACAAGATGGGTTGCCAACTGGCTCATGGACAGAACCCATACTGTGAAAGTAGCGGATTCCAAATCCGAAATCAGACCAGTGACAAGTGGAGTACCACAGGGTTCAGTCCTGGGTCCTCTCCTGTTTGGTATCTACTTCTCTGAAGTGCAGGCCAGCACAGAAGGTCTTTGGCTAACAAAGTTTGCAGATGACTGCAAACTAGGAGCCATAATCGAAACTCCTAACGATGTGGACAAACTACAAAAGGGCCTCAATGAGACAGATACCTGGTGTCAAAGCCATGGCCTGAAGCTCAATGCCAAAAAGTGTATTGTCATCCCCTTTGGTAAAAACTCTGTACCCATGAACTACCACATAGCTGGTAGTCTACTTAATAACGAAAATGTGATGAGACCTTGGGACACAGGTGGCCAGTAGTCTCTCCTTTGATAATCACATCGCCACAGTGGTCAGGAAATCCTTCTACGTGGCTCATCTCATCACAAAAGGTTTCTCATCCAGAAAAAAAGAGGTCATTGTTCCCCTCTACTCATCACTCATTAGACCCATTATAGAGTACAACGCCCCTTTTGGTATGTACCTCACAAGACATCTACAACAACTGGAAAGACCACAGAAATACCTCACAAAGAGGATTACTGGCCTCAAACATATGCCCTATGCAGACCGTCTCAAAAAACTACAGCTTTACTCCATCGCATATTGCCTACTCAGGGGCAATCTCTGCCTAACATACAAAGCTATGTCAAACCCAGAGCTGTTGGACATGCTCCACTTAAACAAATCCCAATCCCTCTGAGCTACACGCTGCAGGGACCTTAACCTTGTCACCACAATAAACAAAACATGCTGGAGGGATAGATTCCTGTCCCAGAGACTTCCCATACTCTGGAACAGACTACCTATCTATGTCAAACAGAGCTCCTCATTAGCACTCTTCAAGAAAAATCTTGATGATTGGATGGGAAATGGGAAATTCACCCTGGGGATCACTTCTGTGGCTCTGCTCGACAGGGGCACGGGAAAATAATTTTCTTGGGTGGTGAAAGCCAAGGTACATTTTTTGGCTAGGCTTGTATGGGCCCTAGGGCCGATAGCCTAGTACCTACCTATGAACCTATGAACTTCTTGTAGCAATTATTGTAGCACACAAAAGTGCTAGCAGCACTAAACATTCTACAAGGAAACAGCTCCAGTACTTATTATTAATGCCCACCCCTCCAGGCTTGTCTAAAGGTCAGTTTCCTGTGCTTTCTCCTATTAACCTGGTGAACTTGGGCATCCTGAGACAATGTAGCAACTGCCTCATGTACACTGACAACCCTCTTCTCTTACCTCCCAACACTCAGACTTGTGAGAGATGCACTTATATATCCAAACTGGAAGACACACACTCCCCAGCCAAGATCGGAATAGCTGGTCAAGAGGAGAAGGTCAACACTTGCACCACACCACATGAAACACATAGCCCTCCAGAACACACACCAGTACTACCTTCACATAAAAACACAAACTTCACATCCACCTTTGTGGAGGATCTCAATATAAATCTACCCAAACAGCAGAGGTCTCCAAGGTAGAAATGAACTAGACCACCACAACACAATACTAATCACGAGACACATAACTATCCTAAACAGTGTGCCACTCAACCAAAGCCCCTAAGGCAAAACAGCATGTCCAACACACTAGTCATAGGTGACTCGATAGTGAGGCACACTAATGTTCCACTCACTAGGTTGAATAAGGAGAAAGTAACAGTCAGCTGCCTGTCAGGTGTCAGGATCCACCACATAACGCACGCACTCAGGTCCCTCAACAACAGGTATAAATATGAATCTGTCATTATACATGTGGGTGTGAATGACCTGAGATGTACCTCCCTGGACTACATAAAAAGAAACATGGAGGGCCTCTCAGATTATGTAGCCCAGGCAGGTATGACCCTAGCCCTGAGCAGCATCCTACCATCACCCAGAATGATAACACAACAGGAAGCCCCAAAAGAGAATGCCAGCAGACTGTACTCGTTAAATATGAACGCAGTTTTATTTTTTAAGAAAAAGCGTTTTCGCTACAAACAACAGTGCAGCTTCTTCAGATAAAATTCAAAGAAAAAGACTCCACAAATTTAAATACACACAACCGGAAATGGAAATTTACGTCACTAGGTAATCACATACCCTATCATCTAACTAAATATTATAAAAACCTTCCCCACAGATATCCGCTAGGCTAATACAACCCACAGTCTTCAGAGTAATTGCATAACAGCAAAATCAGCATTAAAAATCACTCATAAAAAAATTAAATTCTCCAATTATAAAAATTAAAAATATGAATAAAATTAAATGACAAGAAACTACCTCAAATAACTACGTAGTTTTAAAACTGCGTTGATATTGCAGTTTTCATTGAGTCCCGGAGCTTTAAAGGCATTCAAAGAAAGTTGCCATTCAAGCTCACGGGACTCTAACATCAATGACAATGGCCCACCTCTAATGCTTCCTTGTAAATGGTCAATGCCCATAAAGACAAAAGAGTGTCCTGAATTTTTGTCAACATGCTTAGCTAGAGCGTTATCCCCTTTATTTTTCTTTATAGCGTATATATGCTGGTAAATACGCTCTCTGAGTTTGCGGTCCGTCTTCCCAATATAGAAGGCTGGACAACAAACACAGAATGCAGCATAAACGACAGAACAAGTTTGACAATTAATCTTGTGGTTAATGTGGAATTTCCTATTCCCAATGGTAAAAGAATTCCCAGGTTTAATGTACTTGCAATAGTTACAAGAGCCACACTTAAATGTCCCTTTTTGTCTAGAAAACGAAAAGTCAGTGCCTTTTCTTTGTACCAGTTCTTTAAGGTTACTATCCCTTTTAAATACTATTAAAGGAGACGGACCCAATTTTTCAACAAGGTCAGCTGAACCAGAAATAAAATGCCAGTTCTTTTTAATAATGGACATGATAGCCATGGCATTCACATTAAATGTAATAATGAAGCTGAGATTGAACTGTTTTTCACCATGTGTGTGATTCAGGTTTTGAACTTCATTTGATGGAATATCCCCTGTAGACGTTGAAACATCCTGAATATCAGTACTCAAAGGAGGAGACTGGTCTAAAAGGGGCTTGAAGTAACCCTCAGACCTTTTCAAACTAACCTCATTAAACAACTCATCAAACAGTTGGATAGGGTAACCACGTTTACAAAACATATCCTTCAAAAGAGAGCATTCCATAAGAAAGCTAGGTAAAGTGCTGCACATTCTTACAGCTCGGACCAGCTGACCCTTCATAATAGCCTTTTTCTGTCTATATGGATGTGAACTCGAGAAGTGCAACAAAGAGTTGCAATAGGTCGGCTTTCTATAAATGGAAGATGTTAGTACATCAAGTCCCTTGACCAACTTGACATCAAGATAGTCTATCTCCTTTGTAGAAAAATTAGAAGTAAACTTCAAAAAAGTGGTGGTTTTATTGATAGTATTTACAAAAACATCCGCACTCTCAGTATCACCTTTAAAAAGGATGAAGATATCATCCAAGAATCTAGTGTAAAAGGTGATAAACTTCATCAACCCAAGATTACAAAAAACAAAGTGTTTCTCCCAAAAAGCGACAAAGAGATTCACCACACTAGCACCACATGGTGAGCCCATGGCCACACCCTGTTTTTGCAAGTAAATCTCCTTGTCAAAGATAAAAAAATTGGATGTAAGGACAATTTCCAACAACTCACAGACCAAATTAATTTCTGACTTTGGTGCCCCCAATTCGGCCAACAATATCCCAATCCATTCCACTGCTTCTATGTGTGGAATGGAGGTATACAGATCTACTACATCGATCGTTAAAAAATTGTTACGGCCATCAAAAGGGATTTTATTAATGTTACTTAAGAATGACCATGAGTCCTTACAAATACTTGGGATTTGTTTGATGTATTTAGACAAAATATTGTCTATGAGTCTAGAGCACGGGTGAGTCATCGATGAGCGACCATCAACTAAGGCTCTCATGGGAGGGTTTGAGGCATCCTTATGGATCTTAGGGATGCCAAACATGACAGGGATTTTAGCGGGAAAGATGTCAATGAAATTATATAAGTCAATATCTATCTTTTCACCCAAGTATAAATCCCTGTAATACCCTCTAATACGACCATGAGTGACATTAACCTCATTCAAAGAGGCCTCACCGTAAGCTGGGCTGTTCAAAATAAGGAGCATTCTATCCTTATAATCAAGCTCGTCCATAATTACTAGACCCCCTCCTTTATCCGGTTTAATAACACGGATTGGTAATTCACTCAGATGACGAAGGCCTGCTGCTTGCTCTTTGGTAATATTGAACTTAGAAAAGTCAATCTTACCCTGTGTTGATGAAAATAAATGCCTAATATCAACCTCACACATGCTCTCAAACAGTTGTAAATTACCATGCAAGGGTGGGTTAAATAAACTAGGCATTTTAAGACCAAATAATGCATTAGTAACATGGTCACTGAAAAAAAGTTTCAAATTCAGCTTACGAGTGAAAATTTTCAAGTCAATGATAGCCTTAGCTAGGTTGCCAGTAGTAGACGGAACGAAGGTATAGCCCAATGCTAGTAATTCAACTAGATCTGGCTCAATATCAACCATGGAGAAGTTATAGATCTTAAAGTCACCCTTTAGATTGGTAATTATCCTAGGGCCATCAGATATTGGACACTCAATAGGAGAAAAGGTAGAAGTTAATGGTATCTGTTCGTCTTCTTCGCCAAATTCACCTTGTTGCTCCGTGTCCCTAAAAAAACCCCTCCATTGTTGTATTTACCAGCATATATACGCTATAAAGAAAAATAAAGGGGATAACGCTCTAGCTAAGCATGTTGACAAAAATTCAGGACACTCTTTTGTCTTTATGGGCATTGACCATTTACAAGGAAGCATTAGAGGTGGGCCATTGTCATTGATGTTAGAGTCCCGTGAGCTTGAATGGCAACTTTCTTTGAATGCCTTTAAAGCTCCGGGACTCAATGAAAACTGTAATATCAACGCAGTTTTAAAACTACGTAGTTATTTGAGGTAGTTTCTTGTCATTTAATTTGATTCATAATTTTAATTTTTATAATTGGAGAACTTAATGTTTTTTATGAGTGATTTTTAATGCTGATTCTGCTGTTATGCAATTACTTTGAGGACTGTGGGTTGTATTAACCTAGCGATTATCTGTGGGGAAGGTTTTTACAACACTTAGTTAGATGATAGGGTATGTGACTACCTAGTGACGTAAAATTTCTATTTCCGGTTGTGTGTATTTAAATTTGTAGAGTTTTTTCTTGAATTTTATCTGAAGAAGCTGCACTGTTTTTTGTAGCGAAAACGCTTTTTCATAAAAAATAAAACTGCGTTCATATTTAACGAGTACAGTCTGCTGGCGTTCTCTTTTGGGGCTTCCTGTTGTGATTTTCCACTTGTTTTTTTATCCGTGTTCTGGTTACCAGAATGATAACACAGTACAAGCAGAAAATGATTGATTTCAACAACTGGCTAAGTTATTGGTGTCATTTCAAGGGGATCCAGAATCTGTCTGCCTGGGATGACATGATTGACAGACCTCAATGCTTTGCCAGAGATGGCCTGCATCTGTCAACCCTGGGTTTTCGGATACTGGCCAAGGCTCTTGCTACCCCTATAGTGCCTTTTTTAGGCTGTGTTCCAAAGACCAAATTACCACCTAACAGCTACAAACAAATGCAGTCTGAGGGTCATGCTGCTCAATGCTAGAAGTCTAAATCTCAAAATGCACTTGCTCAAAGCACTTCTTAAAATGGAGAACATTAGCATTTGTACTATAACAGATACCTGGTTTAAAGCAGCAGAAACCACCCCTGCACTACTAGGCTATAACTCATTCCACACCTTTTGGCCCCAGAACTTGGACTGAAGCTGCAAAGGTGGTGGTGTTTCCATATTCATAAAGGATGCACACACCTCCAGAGTGGTAGCCCAAAATAATGCATCAGAGATACTTCAGGTGCAGGTAACATTGGGTAAGACAGCAATTTAAGTTGTAGCCTGCTAAATGTGCCCAACCATGTCCTAAGACTCACATTCCATGTTCCTAAGCACACTGGAGAATATTAGGGTTCAACCTAATACTCTTCTACTGGGTGACTTCAAACAATCCTTTAACTGGGAAAACTACTCATGTGCCAATACACTTGCCCAACATTTCCTGGAATTCATTAATTCCAATACCCTGGACCAGCTCATTCTTACCCCCACTAGAGGTAGCAACATCCTTGACCTGGTCATTACTAACATGGGTGACTATTGCTCTACACAAATAGTAACTCCTCCCTGGTTAGATCTGACTGCAAACTAATCACCTTGGAATTCCATATCCATCCCCCCACCCCCACAAAGGTAACCACCATGAAAAACTTCTTCAAAGCTAACTTTGGGCTCCAAAACACAGAAGTGGCTAACTCCATGGAACCCATGCAAATGGAGAATAGTTGCATGACCACTAGTTTCACGAACACGTACACAAATGCATGGATCTCGCCAAACCCAATAGAACCAAGATATTCTCCTCCAAAATAAGGAAGCCAATTTGGTGGTCCCCTGCCATAAACAAACTCTACAATAGAAGGAAGAAACTGATGTGGAATAAGGTGAAGTCCCAAGACTGGAAAAACTCCCTTATCAGCCTCAACAAAAAGATGAGACCCCTCATCAAATCCTCTAAAGTTAGCTATGAAAACAGAATTGCAGCAGATAGTAAAGACAAACACAAGGCCTTCTATAGTTATGTAAAGAATCTCCATGGCAATACCCAGATATGCTCTGAGCTACTGCACAATGGTACCTCCCATGAGCCAACAGATATTGCCAATATACTGGCCGACAGATTCAGTGCCAACTTTACCCCCCCCCAAAGGACCAATTGCAATACCAGTAGATTTCCAGGCACTCAGTATTACTGCTGCACAGGTTAAAACAGCACTGTCCAAGGCCAAGAATACAGTTTCTATGGAACATGACAATATCCCTGGCTGTGTTCTACATGAACTACAGAGTGAACTGGAACTACACCTGTGTGCCCTGTTCAGTCGCAGCCTCACCTCAGGCTTTGTCCCTACCGAATGGTACACCGCTACAGTCATCCCTCTCCATAAAGGAGGAGTGTCTACAGACCCTGGGAACTATCGCCCCATTCTGATGAGTCTGATATGCAAAGCTATGGAACACATCATCATGGACCTAATAAACAAGGATATAGGGAATCTACAAACTCTGAATCCCAAACAGTTTGGTTTTGTGAAGGGTAGATCATGCCTGATCAACCTGGTCGACTTCTTTGAGTCAGTCACCAGAGTGTGGATGAAGGCATGGTGGCTCATGCAGCCTACCTTGATCTGACCAAGGTCTTTGATACCATTCCCCACTCAGGAATCATAGAAAAACTCACTAAGCTAGGCATCAACCGCTATATTACTAGATGGGTTGCAAACTGGCTCACAGACAGAACCCACAGTGTGAAAGTAGCTGACTCCAAGTCAGACTGCCGATCAGGCACGAGTGGAATCCCACAGGGTTTGGTCCTGGTTCCTCTCCTGTTTGGTATCTATTCTTTGAAGTACAGGCCAACATGGAGGGATTCTGGCTGACAAAGTTCGCAGATGATTGCAAGATGGGAGCTATTATTAACTCCCCAAGTGATGTTATCATCCTGCAGAAAGGCCTCACTGACACTAATGACTGGTGTCAGAACCATGGCCTTAAGCTCAATGCCAAAAAATGTGTCATCATCCCCTTTTGGAAAAACTCAGTTCCCATGAATTAACACATTGATGGCAGTCCACTGAGCACAGAAGGTGTTATAAGAGATCTGGGAACACAGGTTGACAGCAACCTCTCTTTTGATCACTACATTGCCACTGTGGTCAGAAAGTTCTTCTATGTGGCACATCTCATTACTAAGGGTTTTACATCCTGGAAGAAAGAGGTTATTGTCTCCCTCTACTCTTCCCTCATAAAGCCAGTCATCAAGCACAATGCCCCATTTGGCATATATCTCACTAGACACCTGCAGCAACTGGAGAGTCTGCAAAAGTACCTCCCAAAATGATCCTAGGCCTTAAACAGTTGTCCTATATGAACAGATTCAAAAACCCCCAACTATTCTCTGTGTCGTATCGCCTACTTAGAGGCAATCTCTGCTTGACTTACAAAGCCATGTCTGACCCAGATCTGTTATAAATGCTACATCTAAAGAAATCCCAATCTCTCCAAACCACACGGTCTAGAGACCTAACCCTCATTACCACAATCAACAGAACATGCTGGAGGGACAGGTTCATAACCCAGAGACTGCCCATGCTATTGAATAGACTTCCCATACATGTCAAACAGAGCACCTCACTGGCCCTCTTCAACAGAAATCTTGATGAGTGGATGGGAAATAGAAAATTCACCCTGGGGATAACTCCAGTGGATCTACTTGACAGAGGCACTGGGAACTAATGTCAGGTGGCATGATGCCAGGATAATCCTGTGAGCTAGGCTTGTAAGGGCACCAGGGCCATTAGCTTAGTACACACCTATGAACCTATGAAAATGGTATTAGGTTGAATGGTGAGTGTCTTCAGTAAGTTTAAATATATGTTATGTGTTTCTTGGGTCCTGGAGGAAGAACTATTGCTTGTAAGGATATGGTATGATGCTTTACCAATGCTAATTCAGATGTGGAGAAAGTCAAGAAAGTCATCCTGTTTGACCTGCCTTGAGATATGTTTGTTTTTGGTGTAAATTGAGGCACCGCTGCTTTTAGTCCCTGGCTGTGCAGTATTTGGTCTAGATGTGTGGAAAACATTATGACTCAGCACTGCTGGGGTGCTCATCACACTCCATGTAGTGATAACTGCACAAACATCTACATTCCCCTGGGTGAGGACAGCTTGGAGGGAGTGGAGTTTCGTGTTCAGACTCCTGGCATTGAGTAGTAACACCCAGATGTGTAGCTGGCTCAATCAGCACCCTGTGCTAGACCGATGAACTAACACCCCATCTGCTCAGCGCTTTGAGAGAAGAGCAGAGTAAAAAAAAAAAAAATCTCTTCTATAAAGTTGCAGGAATGCCAGTTGGCTTCAGGCAGACAGTACCCAATCCATACCCCTCTTCCCCCAGCTGTTCAAGTGAAGAGAAAAAAAGTCCATAATCAGACACCTGGCCTACTTAAATGCAGGAGTCAATCGATTTCCATCTGTGTGCTTTGCCCCTGATGCTTCTGCCTCACATTTTACCATAAAAAAAGAAAAAAAAAAGAAATCCTTTTTTTTCTTTTAAACTGTAGAAAACTGTTTGCTGCAAATGTAACAAGCAGTTTGATACAGCTTATACCCCACACAGAGCGCTATTTCGCTTAAATTTTACTTTACAAAAATTATTTTTTTCCATTTAAATTATAGCAGATTGGTTGCTACAGTTTATACTCTGCAGAGGTCACTAAAGCATTCAGGTTATAGTTAAAAAAAGAAAGTTTTTAAACTGTACCATCTGCTTACTATAGGTTGGACCACACAGGGAGCTACAGTGCTCAGCTGACTGGAAATGCAATACCAGGTTTTAAAAGCTGGTATGCATTATGGAGCAATTGGGACTGGCAAATCATGCCCTACCAGTACTTTACATGCAGGGCAGTTGCCCCTTTCTCCCCACCCTAGCTACGCTATTGGTAACAGCTTAATAGATTTTCTAAGGTTGGTTTTGCTATGTTGAAGGTTTGTCAGTTTAGCATTGGCCAAAAAAGGCACAGTGGGGAGGATAATATCTTAGCCAATATTCTAAAGCCTAGACTAGACAGACGCAGATTATCCATGGCAAAACTGCATGATCTGTTGCCCATATCCTGCCATGCTAACAAATACTGTACCACCTAGAAGTGACTCCAAAATCTAAGCCATATCCTTGGAGAATGCTGCTCAGTGCTAGACTCATAGTGGCCTGTGGCTCATAATCCAAGAGCTCCACCATGTCTCTCTTCATGTAGTCCAGGGAGGTAGATCTCAGGTTATTTACTGTTGTACTAGTACTCGTGATCCAATGATCTTAAAAGTATTCATGATCTGGTAGATCCTGGCCCCTGATAAGCAACTAACTGTGACTTTCAACTTACTCAACTTGGTGTGTGGGGTATCTGGCCTGCATCTTTCAACTGCATCAACAACATGAGAGTCTCGCATGACCAAAATATTGAGTTGTATGGTGGCTTGCATTTTGGGCTCCAAAGTTGAGTCACCTTGAGATGTGAATGTATTTGTTATGGTGGGTGTGGTTTTGGTGGCGTGCTTTTGGGACTGCTGAGGAATTATCTTGTAGGTGCAAAGTCTGGGAGATCTTTGAGGTTTAGGAAGATTACAAATTTAGATCCTTAGCATTTATAGGTCTATGTTTCTGATCCATACTGTATGTGGTGTAGGTAATGTGTGCATTACTGACAACCTGATTGATATTATGAGTTTCTTGAGTATGAAAGCTTTGTCTCTAGTGAGATTGTGCAATTATGTGTCTGACATGTTTTATCAGTTTGTTTAAGAATTAGCTGGTTGTCAGTAAATATGAGACAATTGCTACAATGCCTTAGGATGCCCAAATCCTCCAAGCTGGCTGTGGAGATGGCAGAAGTGTTCATATTCATGGCTACAGGTCTTTTTTACTTGATCAGAAGGTTGCTGAAGGAGTATTGAGTAAAAACAGGAGTATCTAATGCAAAACTTGAGGGGTAATGCTTGTCACTGTGCAAGCTAGTTTCTATTTGTGCAACTGGGGCTGGGGAAGTTTCAAGGGTAGCTTTATACAGAAAATGTCAGTTCTAGGTGCCAGCATCTAGACAGGGCACTGCTAAAACCTGCCACACAGTGTTTAACATCATACAAAACAGGTCAACTTTATACAGGCACAGAACACTGACTAAACACAAAATAGCCTTGTGGCCAGTCATAGGGTCACACTCAAAATTATTTTTCTGTGATTCTCAGCTCAGAACAGACCAGACAACCACCCCCAACACTGTCACTAGAGTGCAGTACTAAATCTTCTTAATGTGAACTCACAAAGACAAATCACAAAGGTGAGAAACTAAGCTACAAACAACTGACTAAACCAGGAAACTCTCTAATAAAAATTATTCAGCATTGACGGAGCCATCAGGAATTAATATCAGAGTATAGACAAAGAGAAAGGGGTAGGAAAATTCTCAATGACGGACCTGCACCGGTTGAGTTTTTAACTGAATCTAGAACAGAAGCTGCTGTTAAAAAGGGATAATTAGTAGGGCATATAAAATCTGGTGTGGTAACTATAGTAATCAATCAGAAGAGGTCAGAAAATATTGGGAAGAGAGATTAGATATTCATTTCTTAAAGAAACAATGACAGGAAATATATATGGCTCCCAAATATGTGACAAAATCTAGAGGATTTGGTATTTTTACCTGGAAGTGTTTTCATAGCTACTTTTATACCCAAAGCAGACTGCAAAGAATTTTTCTTAGGTAGATAGCAAATGTTGGCAGTGTAATGGGGAAGAAAGAGATAACTGGGCACATATGTTTTGGGAGTATAATAAGATGGCAGACTTTAAAAATTCCGTACAGAGCAGCATTCTGTCAGGAATACCAGGTGAGCATAAGGGTGTACCTAAGGAAATTATTTTTTTAGCTGGGATAAAGGATCTGGATTGCCTAGACATAGTAAGACCATGTTAAGTTTAATTATTGTGGCTGTCATAAAAGCAATTACTAGAAAATGGAAATAAAAATCTAAACCAAGTATACCTGAAGTAGTGAATATTATAACAGAGATAAAAGAACAGGAAGTGGAAATTGTGGGAGCGATACATGCAGAAAAAAGTTTGGAGGAGAAATGAAATATAAGAAAAGGTAGAAATTGAATAATTTACGTAATGTAGCTTAAATTTGATATATAACAATGTATGTGATGTATAATGTTTGTGAATGTTTGGTTACTTTTATATAAGTGTAAGTTTGCCTATGTTACAAGTGACAATTCAGTAAAGGTGCTTAAAAACAGTGAAGGAGACAGCAATGAGGTCAGCAAAACACAAAGGCACTTTATAATGATAATGTTTAACAAAATATAATAAATGATACAAAACTAAAGCTGCAGCATAATCAATATGTTAGAGAAGTACAAAAACACCCAGAAGTACTTATGTTGTACTTGAATTACATTGGATTCAAACCAAACTTTCTGGAAACAGCAGTGTGGTCACCAAGTATTTGTGAGCTCTGTGGAAATGAGCCAATAGATGTGCAAGGAGGTCAACTTTATATCAGCACATAAACTGATTAAACACAAAATAGCCTTGTGAGCAATCAAAGGGTCACACTCAAAGTTATTTATTTGTAATTCCCAGCCCTGAACAATCCAGGTTACCCCCACTTGTATTAGAGCACAGTCCTGAGTTTGCTTAATGTGAAATCACAAAACACATCCCGACGGGGAGGAACTAAGTTACAAACAACTGACTAAACCAGAAAACGCTCTAATAAAAATTACATCATAGTGCAGGAGCCAGCAATTAGGTCAGCAAAATGCTAAGGCACTGTACAATGATAAAGTGCAACAAAATATAACAAATAATACAAAATATAACAGCAGCACAGTGATCCAAATTAGACCTTAAAAACAGTAGCACACTATTTTGGAAATAACATTGTACTTATTTTATATACTGCAGTCTGCTAGGGTTGATTTAAATGTCCTGGTTTGTGCTGGGATAATTTTGTATCCGAAAGTGGCCAAGCTGGTCCCTCCTTTTAAGACAAGGGGTACTCTTATTGTTTTGGGTTTTGAATTATTTTACTGGTTACACAGCAGTGTTAACTTTAATATTGGCCTGAGTGCTTTTGTGGTCTGATTTAGACTTGATGAAAATTGTGGGTGCCACTGCTATAAAATGGCAAACTTGTCTCGAGCTACGGAATGGGATTTGACTTGAGAAAAAAACAGTTGCATACCATCTGAAAAATGCTGCACTTAGCCTAATGGGTTTGTGAAATGTACAATACAGTACCAGAGTACATATGATGGCAGCAATCCCTTGTCTCGGCAATTGTCCTATTCCTCTTAACCAAGTCCCTGAGCTAGTACTTCCTAGTGGAAGCTTATACCTGGCTGTACTTGGTGTATGTGACAGCAGTCTGCAGCAGCGTTTGTCCACTACTCACCTCCTTACTGTCATTCCCTGCTGTTTACTTATCAGTTGTTGCTGATTGTTTACTGCCTTACTGTTGTGTATCCTTACTTTAGCTGACTGTTTACCATGCTGTATTATACACTTTCTGTGACAGCATCACATACCTTACTGTATTACATCTAATTTTCTGTGCTGACTGAATGCTGTGCCATCTAAGCTTGCTGTTGACACTTTGAGTGCTGCATTGTAGCACCCTTGCCTATTGTACCTAATGTCTCTTGTAGCATTTTCTTTATTGTATTATTCACCTTTTGAAATATTGAGGCATATTACATATTGTAATAAATGCCTTGTCAAGTACTGGAGTTTGCTGTATCTACAGCTTCTAGAATAATGTACTATGACATCAATACCTACTGATCAGTTGTACATTAACAAATTAGTACTGGATTGATCACCACATTGGAATATACTGGCCTGCTACTCAGGGACTCTTTTATTTAATGAACATCTCTTGTCATATTGTGCTGATGTGTGTGTGCCTGCTGTTCAGTAGGTCCTTATAATACTGCACTGTGTTCTCCTTTGCTTTACTGAGTGCTACACAGTTGTATAGTTGTACTGTGTTGTGTTGCATCATGATGCACTGTATTGCGGTATATTGTATGTTTGCATTGTTTTGCCCTGTTTTCTAAACATGTTGATCATTTCCTTACATATCATACAGATATTTTGTTGGGCTACATTATACTGTGCTGCCTGTTATTTATTTATTTTTTTTTTTTTTCATTGCTTTGTACTGCTTATCCATCTGTTTATATAGCATACTGTTCCTACCTCCTTCTGGACAGATCGAGAGTCATCAATTTCCATAACACCCCATAACATATGTCAACAAGTCTTTATAGATCAAACCATGGGTGCTCAATTTGTCTCTGGGTCCTCTAGACACCGTGAGACAGTGTTTCAACTGTTATATGCTTATTGGCAACTATTTGCTCTTACCAGATAATGAAGCCACATGTGAGAAGTAGAAACACTTATTCCAACTGGATTCAAACTCCTTACACACACTGGTTATTGGTAGCCATATTAAAAGCACACATAAACACTACATGACAAACATAAAACCTTCTTATGCTGAGGTGCTCAAAAACCACTTCCAAACCTACAAACATCTGCTAGGTGCAGCACTATAGATGTGTGTATGAAAGCTAAACCTTAACAGCATAGTAACTCCTGTTCTGTACTTCAAATAGTTTTTTTTCCCACCACTATAGCCAAGAATCACCAGAGTGTTTTGGCTATGCAATTCAGGCTATAACATTTCACACACAACACTAATGCACTTTTTATTGGTGTCTTCATTGTACAGCAGACCAATGCACCACTTGCAAGTCTGAGGAGAGACAAACTAAACCCTGGGATTCATTGACAATCATGTAGGCTTTGCATGTTAGCATAATGAACAGCAGCACTCATTGAATATGCATGCTGTTCATCATGCTTACACAATTCCAAGCACTGTTTCATGGCCTGCAGCAGTATTGGTAGTCATGAAATGGTGCTGGGTGCATGAGCACACAATATAAATAAAGCTGCTTGCCTGTAGGCAAACCTATTATGCAAGTGAGGACAGTTTATATGATGTAAAGACAAGTGACTTTTTGGCATATTGACCCATGCAACATGAAATTGGGCTAATCTGCACAGAATACAATGTGAATAGTGAGGGATAATTATGGGGGGGCGGTAAATGAAAAAAAATGTACTCAGTTAATGCGGTCATAGGTTCATAGCTAAGTACTAGGCAAACTGCCCTTGTGGGCCATTCCAAGCCTAGCCAATTTTCCTTTCAAAGGTGAGAATCAAACTCTGCACCTTATGACTGTGAAGTAAACACCTTAGCCATTTTACCATCAATCAAATGCAATGAGGCAAGAAAGAAACATTTTTAAACAGAAAGACTTCCATATTGATGGTAATAATAAATAATCCTGTTTCCAAGTATTTACTCCTGTACATAACTTAAAAACAGACATGCTAACAATAGATGTGAGTGGGACATAATGCAACATTGTAAGGAAAGAGTAGTAAATGTGACATTAATGTTGGTAACATGCTGAGTTGAAATACTAGTTAGCAAGGACAGTGGATACATTATGGGCCATTCTCATACAGTGCAGTTATTGAATATGACTTGTATATGCAGGGAATGTAGGCGTGATAACTGACTGTACTGCTGTATCCTCCACTCCATCCTGTATAAACAAGGCAAGAGCCATATAGCAGCTGTGTCATGCCTAGCTGAAATGGACATGTTTTAATATTTGTCATTGGATAACCATATATAGAGGTTTATAATAGACTGATACATGTCTTAGACAAGCATGTGTTTTATATACATGTGTATCATAAACTGTAATATAATAGCAATCAAAATACACAAGTAACAAATGAAAACACAGATCTGATGACATTGCAGTGCTTCAAGGTCTCTGTAAATGGAGATAATCTAATACAGGATTATTATACTGGACATGCTCACAAAACATTACAATGAACACTGTCATAACAGGATGTAAACAACATAAACACTTACAATTATTTGCATTAATAATACATGAATAAAAACTGAGAATCATATCTTCATGAAGTGTTGTTTATGCAATATCAATACATTCATAGAATGTTATACTTATCTGGAGTTGAATGGCAGACTTTGTAAACCCTCCAACTGCAAAAATATGTATGAATGTTATGCGTCACAGTGGAAGTCTTAGCAAAACTGTGAGACGTCACCTATATAAAGTCATTACATCATTTGACTGTCTTGCAACTTGTATGAAATAAAAGGGTTGAGCGGTTTCTTCCACTGTACTTGTACATATTATAACGCTTCTGAAAATCATGTATGCATAACAGCATTAGGTCATGCAGCGCTTACAGTTAAGTCTTTTGAGTTTGAAAACCTGGTTATGTGATAACAGAAACTACATGATACTAGAAAAAATAGATGGACTGCAGAATCACTAGTTCTACACATGTGAGATATGTTTGTGTCTGAAGCCATGACATCATATTGTTTGTGCAAGGGAGATGTGTGCCTGTCATTTCTTTAAAAGAGTATTACTATATGTGTGTTTTCCACTCAGAATTGCCTGTTGGTAGGTATGCCAAGACACATAAGATGCTTAATCTATTTGTCACTGTGACAGGAGAATGGTAATCAGACATAATGTGTGGATAATCATGGATTTGATAATCAGGCATAACGTGTGGATAATCATGGATTTGAACACATGCCTTACTAAGGCATATGCATACAGAACATAGTTGCATGTCCTCATGCCACAGGAAAAGCCTTAGTAGTTCTCATGGGAAAGCAAATGTCATCCCACTGCATCATCATTATCTGACAACACTGTTACCTACCATCACATTTATGGACAGAGTGACACAAGTGAGTTTAAGGAGTAATGGCTGGATTTGAACAGACTATCTAAGATCACAAGGTACAGAACACTGCCTGAATCGCACGTACCACATGAGATGTTCTTTTACAATTGTGATAGTGCACATTGAATAGAAGACATCACCATTCTTTCAGATGTTGAAGTTCTAAAATGTATGAATGTGGCTGAAGTGCACAGTAACATTACACATCTATACATACAGCATGTATTACAAGCCTTCTCTATATATAGCACTACAGACAAACACCCATGGAAAGTAGTCAGTCATTGCTGGGATTCAAACCTCTTCCCTCTGTACTTACACAGTCTAGAAAGCTCTGTTTTGTCAGCCAGTGTCACAGGGTAACTCATAAGGGCATTTTAATGTGGTTCATTTTGGATAGCATGAAGTAAGCATTGTGTTTCCAAAAATTTTATTGCCTGGAGTAATACAAATCTATAGGTTAATCCTCTGCCAGAGAAAATGCATCTTCTCAGACATAATTTACATAAGGCATGTTGTTATGGACACAAATGTACATGATAGTACATGCACAGTCATGATTTACCCAGTGTTGAATTGAACCCCCTTCTTATCTATTTACACAATCTTTACAGCACAGAATTAGCTGTAAGTGCCTCTGGAGGACTGTGCGTTGCCAGGGCTCAGTGTGCGATTTTTATATGCTGACCTCATCATTGGGATAGAGAGAAGGCCGTTTGTGGTAAAAGTGGGATAGAAGGATGAGGACATCCTCTCCCATGTTAAAATCTTCCACTGAATAGAATTTGATACAGCACAGCTGTTCAGGAAGCTGTACATAACTGACAATGAAACCAGACACATAAGTTCCCCACTGTGAGATTTCAACCTCTTATCGATCTAGGTGTAAAATCTAGCGAGCGCAGTATTAGCTGGCACATGGCAAGTCTGACTGTTAAGGGTCGAGAGTGCTTGTTTGGCAGGATGGCCTCATCACTGTGTTGCAGATAAGAAGTGTGAGTTAAAAGTGGGATAAACTGCTGACAGAGATGTTTCAAATTTGAATGCATTCTCTTCAGTGTTCGTGGCGGCAGCACATTTGACACTGAGGTGTTAGTAACCTGTCCCTATACCCCCAAGACACACACACACACACACACACACACACACACACACACACACACACACACACACACACACACACACACAAGGGGATTGAATTTCCTACTTATCTAGCTACACAATCTAGAGATCACAGAATTAGTTGCAAATGCCACAGGAGTAGTCTGAATTAAATTAAGGATGTGAGAAAGCATATCTGTAATTAGCAAAAAATTCACTGTTTGGAACAGCTGGTGCTATGCATCACAGTTTTTTGATAAATATATATGTGTGGAAAAGCCAATGTAACAGCTCTGCCATTGTCCCATGTAATGACATACTTCTCTGATAAGATTTATATCCTGTCCATCATGTACATTGCATAACTGTGAGGAACATGCAACTGTTTCACAGTATGGGATGTCAATGAAAATCACAGTTGTAAACTAGTAGATTATCAATCCAGCATTCCTGCCACTTCATTCAGGGATGATTGTACTCTTGTCTTGTCTCATGCTCGTACAATGTACATTAGCAATACAGACAAACACTTCCTAAATAGGACAGTGCAGTGCAAAATAACACTGATAGATTTATGTATGAACAGATTACCCAACAATGTAACATAGTTACAAGTTTGACCATTGGACTGCAATCAACAGGCTGACTTGATTGAGTCAACTTCACTTTGAAATCCAGGTAACTTCTTGAAATTCAGTACAGACATACAGATATTGTGCAACCTAAACAAAGCATTATTTGTTGTGTGTCTTTTTTTTTTTACTCTCTGTCTAAAGCAAATCACTGGAAAGCTCAGTTGTGTTGCTGATGGCAAAGTATTAGTGCAGGAAAATCATACTTTGAGGTGTTGAACTTAAAATGAGAATTGGCAGTAGTCAATGGCTCTCTTTGCTGACTTTTGCACAAAGAAGCATTATACATATACAGCCATGTGTGAATCTGATGGACTAAAGAACAGATATATATATATATATATATATATATATATATATATATATATATATATATATATATATATATATATATATATATATATATATATATATATATATATATATATATATATATATATATATATATATATATATATATATATATATATATATATATATATATATATATATATATATATATATATATATATATATATATATATATATATATATATATATATATATATATATATATATATATATATATATATATATATATATATATATATATATATATATATATATATATATATATATCATGGTCAAGTTTCAGGTATAATGATGTACACATTTGTCATAACAGTTGCAGTTATTCAGTCCTTATATGTTATGATACAGGTGTATTATGAGGACCAAGCATGCATTTGCTGGTAGAACCATGGCTTATGGAAACAGTTTGGAATCAAGGAGGTTTATGGGATTTCACACAAGGAGTGGGATGAGGTGGAGAGTTGGTGAAAGGAATACACATAAAAAACATACTAACAGATTAGTTCATGTTTCACCTCTGCACATATTTGTGTTGTGTTACTCTTTTTTTATCATCATAGTTATTCATGTAAGATCTGTACAAGACAAGCTTCACAATAGGGAGCAAGCATATTATTAAAAAAACAGAGTAATAATATGCAATGAAAAATGAAGGCCACATTTACACCCACAGCAATCATACAAACTATTAAAAATCAGCTTAGCATACATCCGGATTTGAACACTGGAAATACTCCAAGAAAAACTGACTTACGTGAGTACTATCTAAACACACCATATAGGAATTCCTACATCACAAAGTCCCCATGTGACAACATATTGCAGTAAAGGAGAATGTATGCATTCTTCATTACCCTCATGATAATTCTAGGCTATATTTTCTACTCTTCAGCTTGTTCAAAAGCAGATTAATCTAACTATAAAGGGCAGCATAGTGGTGCAGTGGATAGCATTATCACCTAACAGCAAGGCATTCCCCAGTCTGATTTTCAGTTGGGGTGCCTTCTGTGCAGAGTGTTCTCCCTGTGTTTATGTAGATTTCCTCTGGGTGCTCCAGTTTCCTGAAACATTACAAAGGTATGCACTAGGTGGATTGGACACTCTAAATTTGTCATAGGTGTGAGTGTGAGTGTGAATGCAAGAGTGCATGTAGTATGGAAGAACTACCATGGCAGGGCTAGTCACCTGGTGGTGTGAACCTTGGATCTACTTGATTGCCATTGCTGAAGTGACATCCCGACCCCATGTGCAAAAATGGAAAAAGGAGTGGTGGATGAATATCACTAAGCACAGCACCATAAATGGCATCAGAATAATGTGATAAAGGTAAAAACTCACAAGATTTTTCTATAAGCTCCGTGCTTCCATTAGCCTCAGTTGCAATTGGTACTCAGTGCCAGACATTGTGCAAATACAATGCAGGAAAACTAATGACACAGATAGCTGAAGATACATAGAGGGATGCAGGGGCCAAGTAGCTTATGGCAGAAGCAGGATGATGTTGGCTCATAACAATATGTAGGCAAGAGCTACACATAAAACAATATACAACAAATAGTCAGTAACACTTAGATAATGCCTGGATTAGTACACTTGAAAGTATTCAAAAAATCTATTAATATATCTGGGCATTCTCTTGCCACAAAGGAATTCTCACTTCACACACTTTAAATCGCACAATTAATTGATGGGCTGTGACAACTTAAGGGGTGAACAAAGTGATAGATGGAGAGAGGAACAGCAGCAGTCTTTGTTTATGGAATGTGTAGGATTATCTGTATGGCGTGTTACTGTTACTTATTTCCTCATTATTAATCTGTCATGATCTGTACAGTAAAGTGTTTGCTATAAGGAGCAGGAAGGGATAGGAGAGAACAACTAATATTAGGACATAAGCAGGATAAGGGTGCTTTACTAAGTCTCTCTGTTGGGTCTGGAATAGTTTTGCAAATGATGTCTTGCTGCACTATTCAAATGTTATGTTAAAGAAATGTTATAAATGGAAAGAAATACAGATGCTGCAGTTAACTACTTGATAGAAATATAAAATGTCATGAAATAATAATATGACCTACAGCTGTAATCAACCTGATGACAATATGCAAAAACATCATGCTACAGACAGAAGAATAATCTCAACACGCCACATAGAAACTTTGAATTCATTGCATGCAGCAGCCTAATAAGTCTTACAGTAACGGTTTCACGGTGGTGCCTTTATAGGTTCATAGGTTCATAGGTTGATACTAGGCTATCTGCCCTAGGGCATTTACAAGCCTAGCCAGAATGTGTTTGGCTTTCACCACCCTTCTTAGATTAGTTGACTGTGCCTCTATATAGTAGGTCACAGAAGACATCCCATTTATGGTTAGTTTACCGTGCCTCTGTCTAGCAGTGACACAGAAGACATCCCAGGGGTAAATTTACGATCTCCAATCCAAACATCAAGATTCTTCTTGAAGAGGGTCATTGAGGGGCTCTGTCTGACATGGATTGGGATTTTGTTCCAGAGTGAGGGGAGCCTCTGGGATATGAATCTGTCCCTCCAGCATGTTCTGTTTATTTCTGTGCTGAGGTTTAAGTCACTGGAGTGTGTAATTCTGATGGACTTGGATTTCTTGAGATGGAGCATGTCCATTAATTCTGGGTTGGTCATGGCTTTATACGTCAGGCACAGATCGCCTCTGAGCAGGCGGTAAGCAACTGAGTAGAGCTGGAGTTTCTTTAGCCTAACTGTGTAGGGCATCTGTTTGAGTCCCTTGATCCTCTTGGTGAGGTACTTTTGGGGTCTTTCTAGTTGTAGCAGGTGTTGGGTAAGGTACATTACCCAATGGGGCATTGTATTAAATTATGGGCCTGATGAGTGATGAGTAGAGGGGCACAATGACCTCTCTTGATCTAGATGTGAACCACTTTGGCAATGTGATTGTCAAAGGAGAGATTGCAATCTACTTGGGTCCCCAAATCCCTAATTACTTCTTCCGTACTTAATGGATTACCACCTATGTGGTAATTTGTGGGCACTTTGTTTTTCCCAAAGGGGATGACTATGCACTTTTTGGCATTTAGCTTTAGGCCATGGCTCTGGCACCAGTTATTCGTCTCTGTGAGACCTATTTGGAGGATGCTTGTGTCAGCAGGCAAGTCGATTATGGCCCCCAGTTTGCAGTCATCTGCAAACTTTGTCAGCCGTAGTCCCCCTGTGTTAGCCTGTACCACAGAGAAATATATACCGAACAAGAGAGGTCCCAGGACTGAGCCTTGTGGGATGCCAGTTGTAACTGGTTTAGAGTCTGACATGGCACCTGCAATTCTGACCATGTGGGTTCTATCCCTAAGCCAGTTTGCAGCCCATCTTGTGACATAGGGGTTGATATTTAAGCTGGTGAGCTTATTTATGATGCCCGAGTGGGGTATTGTGTTGAAGGCTTTTGCAAGGTCAAGGTAGGCTGTGTGGACTACCTTCCCTTCTTCTATGGCCTTGGTGACTGTTTCAAAGAAATTGACCAGGTTCAAGAGGCAAGATCTGCCCTTAACAAAGCCGAATTGGGTAGGATCCAGTGTTTGGAGGTTTCCAACGTCTTTGTTTATGAGTTCCATGATGATACGCTCCATAGCTTTGCAGACCAGGCTAGTTAGGCTTATAGGGTGATAGTTTCCGGGGACCGTTGTGACACCACCTTTATGGAGTGGGACCACTGTTGCTGTACACCATTCTTTGGGTACATATCCTGTTGTAAGGCTGAGACTGAACAGTGATTTTAAGTGAGGGTTCAGTTCTTCTTGGAGCTCATGTAAAACGCAGCCCGGGACACCGTCCAGTCCCATTGATGCTGTGTTTTTTGGTTTGGAGAGGGCAGCTCTCACCTGTGCATCTGTGATATCAGGGAGGCTACACTCTGTTGGGATAGTCATTTGCCCATTTGGAGGGGAGGGGGGGGAGTTTTCACTGAACCTGTCTGCCAGGATGTTGGCAATGTCTGTGGGTTCAGTGTATTTTTGTCATTTTGCACTAACTCAGAGCATATCTTGGAGTTTCCACCCAGGTTTCTGACATAACTAAAGAAAGCCTTGTGATTATCTTTAGCGTCTTGTGCAATTTTTCTTTCGAAGCTGGCCTTAGATGATTTTATGAGGGATCGTAGTTTCTTGCTAGTACTGATCAGAGTTGCCTTCCCTTTCAGGGATTTTGCTCCATCATGTAGTAGTTTCCACCTTCTGTTGTACAGCATATTTATGGCTGGGTCCACCAGACAGGTCTCCTGCCTTTGGAGGAGCGTGTCTTGGTTTTATTTGGGATAGCACAATCCATGCATTCCTGTAGGTATCCATAGAATGCGTTTGTAAAGGATTCTGTGGTTTGGGCCGTATTTTCCACTGGCCCTGGGGCTTTGAAGGATTCCACCTCGGTTTTGAGAAGTGGGAACTTTGCTTTTGAGAAGTTTTTGACCGTGGTTTCCTTTGCTGGGGGTGGGGACGGGATATGGATGTCCATAGTGATTAATTTATGGTCAGATCTTACCAATGAGGGGTATACCTCTGGTATGGAACATAGAGTCCTCATGTTGGTGATGATCAGGTCCAATATGTTTTCCCCTCTTGTGGGAGTGGTGACCAGTTGTTCCATAGCATTTGAGTTTATAAATTCTAGGAAACGTTGGGCTAGGGTGTTGGGGCTTGAGTAGTGCTCCCAGTCTATGTTTGGGTAGTTAAAGTCACCCGCTATAATGGTGTTTGGAGAGACCTTCATATTCTCCAGTGTCTTCAGGAAGGCCAAGTGGGGCTCCTGAGTTTGGGAGGGTGGTCTGTAGCAGGCTATAAACTGGAAGGCAGTTTTGCCTTTAGTTTGTATTGCCATAGCCGCAACTGATGTAAGCAAAAGTAATCAGGCTGCTGTGGCTGAAATTAAAATCTTCAGCCTTTGCCATAGGAAGTTAAATGCCATTCAACATCACTCACCATTGCCATGTAATGCCAACCTTCACGCAAATGCTTAGGATAAAAAGTTAAGACTTTTCTATGGGCCATTTCTGGCCATGTGTTGTGTATGATTCTATTTTTTTGACCTGATTAAACATGTGAAAGGGATTGATAGGAAAGTGGTGAAAATGGGTGTGGAAAGCAGAAGGTAGGACACAGGGGAAAGAATACAGGAATTTCCAGGAGGGTGGTGGAACAGTACCATAGCCAACTACTTCTTAACAACATAAATCTAGAAATGTCCAAAGATTTTCATGGCTTTGAAGAGTCACCACACCAGAGATGAGCAACAAAAAGAAAAGGATGTTGTACATCCAACTGGACCAAATCAAGTATGTCAAGATGACACATAGACAAAGTGGAGAGCTATGTATGGGGCATAATTTTTGTGGGGCAGGTGTCTTTTTTATTTTTTGAAGGGAAAGAAATGTTGGGGAAGGTGTTCAGGAATGAGAAGGTCAGGTAGGTAGGAAAGGTTAAGTAGCAGGCTCAGACATAGAAGATATACAAGACAGATAGAGATGGTGACGGACACAAAAGATTGGGGATATCATGACTGGACATAGGTAGGGGACCTCAGACACACAACCACATCCAGCTTGAGAAGAGTAAGAACAATGAGAAGAGAATAGTGAGAATCTAGTCCTCACCCTTAGAACTTTCACTGCTGTCTCCTGTGTCAGCTGCCTGGTAAGTGCTGTATGTGGCATTGTTTTGACAATACAGCACAGCACCTTTGCCGATTTGGGCACTGAGGCTACTCTCCTTAATGCCCTCCACCAGTCCTGTCAGCTCCTGTTGGATTACAAAATAACTACCTCCACTACTACTGCTCCAGGAGGGTACCACTGTACCAGTAGCAAAGGCAGAGCTACCTGACTCAGGTGGAGCAGGTAGGGCAGGAATTGTGGAGGCAACAGTGACAGGTCATGACCTAGATGTGGTGGGAGTCTGTGCTGCCTATGGTGGTGCTGCCACAGCCACCTGTGCAAGTATGGTGGGCTGAACAGCATTGGTCATTCTACCTCACTATGTTGATGGTCATTTTGGTTTTACCAACTATGTATAAAAAAGGAGACATAAAGGTGGGGGAGACAAAAAAACAGATAATTAGATCAATGGCATGTCACATTGCTAAATTATTTCTATACATAAAACAACATGACAAATAATAAGTGCACCTTAGCCACATCCAGGTATGATGGGAAGGCATGCATGTGTCAATGATATGATGTGACTAATAGAATCATATATTTCACAGTGCCATGTCAGAGATCTGCTTTCTAAAGTAAGAATTGTATTTGCAAATGCTGAATTTTTAATGCCATACAGTATTGAAGCTAATTATCTTATAAATATTAGCCTATAAAAAGTTGAGCATTATTTGTGGGTATTGAATCCACACATACAAGTAATCTGATATACTCATTGCCTAATGCAATAACCAAGAGCTATTGGAACAGGCATGTAAACTTGATATATAACTTAAGGTATGTCTGCTCGAGATGATATATAGTGATGGACTGAAAAAAATGCTGTGCCTTGCAATCAGAACTGATGCATACTTAACCCAAGCCCCTCTGAGGCCATTTAGTCTCTCCTGATGTGTCTAACTTTTTTCTGCTATCTCCGCTGCAGCTGTACAGTAGAAAAAGAAAAAAGATATATATATATATATATATATATGTATGTATATATATATATATATATATATATATATATATATATATATATATATATACATATATACATATATATTATAGACAGGTTATGGGTCTGTATGCTTACACAACTGAGTGGTGTTTGCAGTCCTAAGTTCATCCTTCTATTGGCTAAGGAGGTCCCCTTTGTGCTTTTTCATGTCACTATAGTAGTGACGACATTGCACCCAAGTGCGTGGGATGCCTGTTGCACTGGAGGCAGTCTTGGCCAAGCTATTCCAAACCTCAGCTTTCCACTGACAGCCTATATATTTCCCCTGCAGTAGCCTCCAGCTGTAGCACTTCATGAGGAGTGCCTCAAAAATCCTTGACTCCTCAAGATGCCATCTTTGCACTTTAATGGCACCAGAGATGTGGACGAGGGTAAGGCAGTCTACATAGCCTATCTGGACCTCACCAAGGCCTTTGACACCATCCCCCACTCTGGAATCATAGATAAAGTTGCTAAGCTGGACATTAATCCCTACATCACTTGATGGGTTGCCAACTGGCTTACTGACAGAACCCACACTGTAAAAGTAGCTGACTCCAAATCCAGCTCCAGACAACTGACAAGTAGAGTACCTCAGGGTTCAGTCCTGGGACCTCTCTTGTTTGGCATCTCCTTCTCTGAAGTACAGGCCAACACTAAGGGACTCTGGCTAACAAAGTTCACAGATGGCTGCAAACCGGGAGACATTGTTGAATCCCCAAATGATGTGGATACTCTACAAAAGGGCCTTACAGAAACAGATGCTTGGTGCCAGAGCCATGGGCTCAAGCTCAATGCCATGAAATGTATAGTTATCCCCTTTGGAAAAAAACATGTACCCATGAATTACCACATAGGTGGCAGTACACTAAACACCAAAGGTGTGATAAGAGACTTAGGGACACAGGCGGACAGTAGTCTCACCTTCAATAACCACATCGCCACAACAGTCAGGAAATCCTTCTATGTGACACACCTCATCACTAAGGGCTTTTCATCTAGAAAAAAGGAGGTCATTGTCCACTGTACTAATCCCTCATTAGACCCATTATAGAATACAATGCCCCATTTGGTATGTACCTCTCAATACATCTGCAACAACTGGAAAGGCCGCAGAAATACCTCACTAAAAGAATCACAGGCCTAAAGCAGATGCCCTATGCTCACCGCCTTAAAACACTCCAGCTATACTCTGTCACATATCGTCTACTCCGAGGCAATCTCTGCTTAACATACAAGGCCATGTCAAACCCAGAGCTGTTGGACATGCTACACTTAAAGAAATCCCAATCCCTCAGAGCCATATGCTCCAGGGATTTAAACCTTGTCATCACAATAAACAAAATATGCTGGAGGGATAGGTTCCTGACCCACAGACTCTCAGATTCCGGAATAGACTGCCCATACATGTCAAGCAGAGCGCCTCTTTGGCCCTCTTCAAAAGGAACTTTAATGATTGGATGGGAGAAAGGAATTTCACCCCAGGGATCACGTCAGTTGCCCTGCTAGACAGGGGTCCAGGAAAGTAAATAGTGTGGGAAGAAATAGACAGGGAATTGTTATGGTTAGGCTTGTATAGGCCCTAGGGCTGATAGCCTAGTACCAACCTATGAACCTATGAGCCTATGAATCATCTCAACTGTCATCAGCCATGTCTGCAGCTGTCAGGACAACAATATGGGACTGAATTGATGCCCAATTCAAATGTCACGTGTAACAGCTTGTGTGCAAAAATGCACAGTCTTGCAAACTGCATTTGTACAATTGGAAGCACAGCAATGGGTTGCCAGACACAGTGACAATGGGTACAGAAGGTTTTAAAAAGCGTATTGAGTTTTGTGTAATGCTCAAAATCATGAGACATGTTCCAGTGTTAAATCCTAATATGCTTTATGGTGTTGGTTATAATCATGGCTTATAGAAGGAAAAATGGCACGATTTGCGCCATATTGGCATTTTGGGAGATGGACACTGTGAAGATTGAGTAGCACTACATGGGAATCAAACCCAAGAAAAAAAAGGATAAAATGGTAAATCTTGCTGATTAACTGTCAATGCCACAAGGAAACATACTTATTAATGTGGTAACCCCACCCCCCCTCCCTGTTCTTGGTTGTAGTTTAAATTTGGTGGCTTTTGCAGTGCCCGCCCCACAGTAGATTTGATCTAGGACACTCCCCCAGTCCCATCTCTTTACCACATTCTACCTAATAAACCCTTTCTGCATTTTTCTTTTAGTCCTTTTTAATTTAATTACATTTTTTTCAAACTGTGTGTGGACTAATATTGCTACATACTCAAGTGTGCCAGCTTGCACTGCATGTGAATTGTTTTTACTACTGTTTTTGCTACTTTTCTGAAAAAAAAAAATTGCAAGCCTGTTTCCAATCCTTCCTGTAATTAGTGTTTCAGTTACAGATTTGCAGTATCCAGGACTGTTTGTAAGCTTCTGAGCCCCCCAAGCCTTTCTGTGTTGGAGGGAAGCCTTCTAGCTTATCAGTGGGAGTGGTAAGCATTAGGTAACCTGTCTACCACATAAGGAGTGGTTCTGGCCCAGAATTTGTAGTTATTGGCCATTTGGGCGGTCTTCCATCTCTCTCAACTTTCTGATTTGAAGGCCTGCATTTGCACTTGTTTCTGTCCTGTAACTCCTGGGCCCATCTCATTTGCTCACTCAAAAAAAAAATATCTGCTTTTACTGTATTTGTGTTTCTTCCTACTTTATTTTCCCTTTGCATCATCTCAAAAGTACTCAATTGTATTTATTACTGCTTGGTGTAACTCATTCTAAGCCTTTTAGTTTAAGCACTTGGGCTTGTGACCAGTTGTTTTACATTAAGAAGGTTTGTGGTCTGCACTGTAGTGGCAGAACAAGTAGCTTACATCCTTCTAAGTTGGGAACTGCTGATTGAGGGCTCAGTGTCTGTTATTCTAAAAGTGTATTAATTCTGGTTTAAGCACTTGGACTTAAGGCCAGTTATTTTACATTAAGAGGGTTCGTGGTCTGCACTCTTGTGGGAGGAGAGGCTGGACTCTGCCCTTCTGAGCTGGGAATTTCTGGTTAAATGCTTATAGTGCCTGCATATTTGAACTGCTTCTTACTGAAATTGGTACACCTTGTTTGCTGTAGCATAGACTAGATCCAGGCCTGCTGAATCTAGCTTTGTTTGTATAACTTGAGCACTAATCCAGGCATTCTTTAAAGTATTCAATTGTATTTATTACTGCTTGGTAGTAACTTGATTAAAGTGTAGCTATCATTCTAAGTCTTTTCGATTAAGCACTTGGGCTTCAGACCAGTTGTTTTACATTAGGAAGGTTTGTGGCCTGCACTGTGGTGGCAGGACAGGTAGCTTCCATCCTTCTAAGTTGGGAACTGCTGATTGAGGGCTCAGTGTCTGTTGTTCTAAAAGTGTATTAGTTCTGGTTTAAGCACTTGGGCTTCAGGCCAGTTATTTTACATTAAAAAGGTTCGTGGTCTGCACTCTTGTGGGAGGAGAGGCTGGACTCTGCCCTTCTGAGCTGGGAATTTCTGGTTAAAGGCTTATAGTGCCTGCATATTTGAACTGTTTCTTACTGAAATTGGTACACCTTGTTTGCTGTAGCATAGACTAGATCCAGGCCTGCTGAATCTAGCTTTGTTTGCATGCTTGTTGTTTGTTTGCTTGTTATTTCCCTGAAACACTAATTCCACCTAAAACACGGCTTTTCAGTGCTTCTGTGAATCCCTAGTGATATCTGCATTGCTTACTGTACTTATTTCCTTGTTTCACTTGAAAGAAAGTTACTGTTTGTCATTTTTGCATTTAAGTTACCTGTAACACATTGCATTTAAGTTACCTGGCACTTGCTCACTAAAGCAATTATATAAGTCAGCACTAAATAAATTAAAAGCACTACACCCTCACAAACTCCCCTTGAGTACCTTGTTCCCCATTGGCCCTTTTTTCAATTATAAAGGAATTCCCAATACTATTCTAGCATGTCCAAAGGTCAGTTGTCAATCTCCTCTCCGGTCCATGCTGGTGAATCTGGGAATCTTGAGGCAATGTTACAACTGCTTCATGTACACAGACAACCCTCTCCTCCTCCCAACAAATTCCAACACATGTGAGAGATACAACCATATAGCCAAACTGGTGGCTAAGCTCTCTCAACTCAGTACTGGCATAACCAGTCAGGAGGAGAAGGAAGCCACACTCACTGCAATTCCAGTCTCACATAGTCCTACCATGACAGCAAACCAAACACATAAACACACAAAAACATAATCAGAGGCTCTAAATAAAAATGTGCCTAAGCAGCAGAGACCTCCAAAGCAAACACCCAAGCAACCGCTACCCCAAAACAAAACACGTGCAACACATAGCTCACAAAGCCAGTGTGCCAAACAGTCACAGCCCTTAAGGCTAAACAACACACCTGATACACTTGTAATAGGTGACTCTGTCATCTGGCACACTGACTGACAGCTCACCAGGCTGAACAAGGAGATGGTCACAGTGAGATGCCTGTCAGGCGCTAGGATCCGCCACATAACACAAGCACTCAAGTCACTCCAAGGCAAGTACAAATATAACTCAGTCATTGTCCATGCTGGTGTGAATGACCTGAGATGTACCTCCCTGGACTACATGAAGAGAGACATAGAGGAGCTCTCTGAGCATGTAGCCCAGGCGGGTATGACCCTGACCTTGAGTAGCATCTTACCCTCACCAAGAATGATGGCACAATATGAAGACAAGATGATCAATTTCAACAATTGGCTTAAGTATTGGTGTCATTCAAAGGGGATCCAATGCCTGTCAGCCTGGGATGACATGCTCGATAAGCCACGATGCTTCGCTAGGGATGGCTTACACCTGTCACCCCTGGGCTTTCAGATATTGCAAAGGCTTTTGCCACCCCCATAGTGCCTTTTTTAGGCAAGGCTCAAAAGACAAACCCACCTCCATAGGTATCACAAGGGATAAGAAACTAAGAGTAATGCTACTCAATGCCAGAAGTCTAAACCTCAAGATGCACGCACTCAAAACTCTCCTTACCATGGAGAACATTGATATCTGTGCAGTAACAGAAACCTGGTTCAAGGCTCCCGAGAGCACCCCAGCACTACCAGGTTATACCTCATACCATGCTTTTCGGCCCCAAAACTTGGACCGAACCACAAAAGGAGGGGGAGTATCAATATTCGTCAAAGATACCCACACCTCCAGGTTGGTGGCACAGCACGAAGCATCAGAGACTATCCATGTGCAACTAACAGTGGGTAAAACTCCAGTTTATAGCCTGCTACAGACCACCCTCCCAAACCCAGGAACCCCACTCAGCCTTACTGAGAACACTGGAAAATATGAAGGTCTCTCCAAACACCATTATATTGGGTGACTTCAACTACCCAAACATAGACTGGGAGCATTACTCTAGCTCCAACACCCTAGCCCAAAGGTTCCTAGAATTTATAATCTCAAATGCTATGGAACAACTTTTTACCACTCCCACAAGAGGGGATAACATACTGGACCTGATCATCACCAACATGGGGACTCTATGCTCCAGACCAGAAGTGTATCCTTCACTGGTAAGATCAGACCATAAACTAATCTCACTGGATATTCACATCCCGACCCCACCCCCTGGCCAGAAAACCACAGCGAAAAACTGCTCTAAAGCAAATTTCACACTCCTCAAAACCGAGGTGGAATCCTTCAAAGCCCCCAGGCCTGTGGAAAATATGGCCCAGACCGCATAATCCTTTATGAACTCATTCTATGAACACCTTCAGGAATGCATGGATCATGCAATCCCAAATAAAACCAAGACCCAATCCTCCAAAAGCAGACGTCCATTCTGGTGGACCCCAGCCATAAACAAACTATACAATAGAAGGAGGAAGCTACTACATGATAGAGCAAAATCCCAAAAAGGGAAGGCATCTCTGATCAGTATTAGCAAAAAACTACGGGCATTCATAAAATCGTCTAAGGCCAGCTTCAAGAGAAAAATTGCACAGGGCACTAAGGATAATAACAAGGCTTTCTTTAGTTATGTTAGGAACCTGGGTGGGAATTCCCAGATATGCTCAGAATTAGTCCAAAATGACAAAAAATACACTGAACCTGCAGCCATTGCCAACATCCTAGCTGACAGGTTCAGCGCAAACTTCTCCTCCCCCTCCCCACCAAAAGGGCAAATATCTATCCCAGCAGAGTGCTGCCCCCCTGACATCTCAGATGCTCAGGTAAGAGCCGCCCTCTCCAAAGCATAAAACACAGCATCAATGGGACCAGACGGTGTCCTGGGCTGCATCCTACATGAACTCCAAAAAGAGCAAACCCAAACATAAAACTACTGTTCAATCTCAGCCTTACTGCAGGATATGTACCCAAAGAGTGGCGTACAGCAACAGTAGTCCCTCTCCACAAAGGTGGTGCCTCAACAGATCCTGGAAACTATCGCCCCATAAGCCTTACTAGCTTGGTCTGCAAAGCTATGGAAAGGATCATCATGGACCTCATAAATAAAGATATTGGGGACCTACAGACACTGGATCCTACCCAGTTCGGCTTTGTTAAGGGCAGATCCTGCCTCTTAAACCTGGTCGATTTCTTTGAAACAGTCACCAAGGCCATTGACGAGGGGAAGGCGGTCCACACAGCCTACCTGGACCTCGCAAAAGCCTTCGATACAATACCCCACTCGAGCATTATAGATAAGCTCACCAGCTTAAATATAAACCCCTATGTCACTAGATGGGTTGCAAACTGGCTCAAGGACAGAACCCACATGGTTAGAATTGCTGGAGCCATGTCAGACTCCAAACCAGTTACAAGTGGCATCCCACAAGGCTCAGTCCTGGGACCTCTCTTGTTCGGTATATATTTCTCGGAGGTACAGGTCAACACGGAAGGACTGTGGCTGACCAAGTTCGCAGATGACTGCAAACTGGGCCATAATCAACCCTCCAGCCGACACAAGCATCCTCCAAAAGGGCCTCATAGAAACAGACAACTGGTGCCAGAGCCATGGCCTCAAGCTAAATGCCATAAGTGTATAGTCATCCCTTTGGCAAAAACAAAGTGCCCACAAATTACCACATAGGTGGTAATCCATTAAGTACAGAAGAAGTAATTAGGGACCTGGGGACCCAAGTTGATAGCAATCTCTCATTTGACAACCACGTGGCCAAAGTGGTTAGAAAAACATTTTATATAGTCCACCTAATCATGAAGGGATTCACATCTAGATCATGGGAGGTCATTGTGCCTCTTTACTCATCCCTCATCAGGCCCATAATTGAGTACAGTGCCCCTTTTGGGATGTACCTTACCAGACACCTGCAGCAACTGGAAAGACCCCAAAAGTACCTCACCAAGAGGATCAAAGGGCTCAAACAGATGCCATATGCTGCCCGGTTAAAGAAACTCCAGCTCTACTCAGTGGCATACCGCCTGCTCAGAGGCGATCTGTGCCTGACGTATAAAGCCATGTCCAACCCGGAATTAATGGACATGCTGCACCTCAGAAAATCCAAATCCCATCGAGCTACACGCTCGAGAGACTTGAACCTCAGCACTGAAATAAATAGGACATGCTGGAGGGACAGATTCATAACCCAGAGGCTCCCTTCACTCTGGAATAAAATCCCAGTCCAGGTTAGGCAGAGTCCCTCATTGACTCTCTTCAAGAGGAATCTTGATGAGTGGATGGGAGATTGTAGGTTTACCCCAGGTATCACTTCTGTGTCACTGTTAGACAGAGACACAGTGTACTAACCTCAAAAAAGGGCATAGCAAAATGAATTTAAAATGGGTGGCGAAAGCCAAACACACTCTGGCTAGGCTTATAAATGCCCTAGGGCAGATAGCCTAGTATGAACCTATGAACCTATGAACCTATGAATTAGAGTATTGTATTTTAAGATCAACTGTACACATACTTAATAGATGCCTATATGTCAGTGATTTTACATAGTCATGAGACTCAGACTGCATTTGTATGTGAAAGACATTGCTTGTGTTTGTAAATATATCTCTGATGCATGCAGTCGCATGACCTAATTAAGACATGGTGTGTTAGCACACATACATACTTCATAACACATACCGTCATAAACACATGCTTGTGATATGCGAGTACTCAATAATTACAATGAAAACATTGTGCACATCATACCTATGTATGAGCATTCTGCATTAAATGCCATCAGTGTAATGTTTTATATAATTTACACAGATTATACTGGGCTTCTGTACCAAGTAGTAATGACACATTTCTTGCAATAAAAAGTTATGCTAATGATTTGCATTTACAAGCAAAATGTGGTGATAAACACCATTCTGCCCCCCTGCCCTGTAAAAATATCTATTAATTGGACTTGGACTTTGTATCAGCTGTCTTTGATCTATATGATCACTGCATTTACACCTTGTGCCACAAGGAAAGTTACCTGATGGGTTAAATTTATTTATTAGGATAGACACGATCCATGCACTCATGTAATTGCTTATAGAGTGCATTTGTGTAGGATTCAGCAGTCGTAACTGTATTGTCCATCTGCATGGGTGTCATGAAGTTCATCACTTCTTTCTTAAGAAGCATGAAGTTGGCTTTGGAGAAATTTTTTACTGTGGTTTCCTTAATGGTGGGGGGGGGGGGGGTTGCAGGATGTGGATATCTAGGGTGATTAGCATATGGTCAGATCTGACCAATGAGGAGTTGACTTCAGGTGTGGAACACCAGTCACTCATGTTGGTAATGACTAGGTCTAGGATATTGTTGCCCCTGGTGGTGGTGTGGATAAGTTGATCCAGGGCATTGGAATTTATGAATTCCAGAAAGCGTTGAGCGAAGGAGTTGCTACATGAGTAGTTTTCCCAGTTAATGGTGGAGTAGTTGAAATCACCAATTATTAATGTGTTTGGTTGAACCCTAATATTTTCCAGTATATCAAGAAAAGAGGAGTGGGAATCCTGGGGCATGGTGGGGGATCTATAGCAAGCTACAATTTAGATTGCAGTTTTGCCCAAAGTTAGTTGCACTTGGATATTCTCGGATGCATTATGCTGTGTAACTAGTTTGGAGGTGTGGATATCCTTAATGAATATGGACACACCTCCATCTTTGGTGTTCTGGTCCAGGTTAGATGGCCGAAAGGTGTGGTATGAGTTATAGCATGGTAATGCAGGGGTGCTCTCTAGAGTCTTGAACCAGGTCTCAGTCACTGCACAGATATCGATGTTCTCCATTTTAAGGAGTGCCTCGAGTGAGTGCATTTTTGAGATTTAGACTTCTAGCATTGAGTAGTATTACCCTCAGTTTTTGCTTGCTTGTTCCTGTTACAGTGGTGAATTTGCCATTTGAACCTTGCCTAAAAAAGGCACTATGGGGCGGCAAGAGCCTTAGCCAGTATCCAGAATCCCAGGGGTGACAGGTGCAGGCCATCTCTGGCAAAGCATTGTGGTCTGTCAACCATGTCACCCCAGGCAGACAGATACTGGATCCCCTTTGAATGACACCAGAAGTTTAGTCAATTGCTGAAGTCAATCATTTTGTCCTTGTACTGCGGTATCATTCTGGGTGATAGCAGGATGCTACTCAGGGCTAGGGTCATACCTGCCTGGGCTACAAGACTGGAGAGCTCTTCCATGTCTCTTTTCATGTAGTCCAGGGAGGTACATCTCAGGCCATTCACACCAACATGGACAATGACAGAGTCATATCTGTACTTGTTGTGGAGTGACCTGAGTGCATGGATTATGTGGTGGATTCTGGCACCTGACAGGCAGCTGACAGTAACCTTCTCCTTGTATAGCCTGGTGAGTGGAACATCAGCGTGCCTGAATATAGAGTCACCTATGACTAATGTGCTGGGTACGTTGGTTTGCCTTATGGGCTGTGGTTTATTGGCACACTGAGTCTGTGGGTTATGTGTCATTTGGGTTGTATTGGGGGGGGTGGAGGTTGCTTGCATTTCTGCTTTGGAGGTCTCTGTTACTTGAGCAGATTATTATTGAGAGCCTCTGCAAATGTTTTTGTGTTTCTATTTTTGGATTTTGGTGGTGTATGTTTAGTGGGACTATGTAATGAGTGTGTTGTTGTGCATGTGTTTACCTTCTCCTCTTGACTGTCAAGTTCAGTCTTGGTGGGAGAGAGAGCTTTACCTCCAGTTTGGCTAGATAAGTGCATCTCTCACAGGCTGTGGTGTTGGGTGGTAGGAGGAGAGGGTTGTCTGTATACATGAGGCAATTTCTACATTGCCCCAAGATGCCCAGATTCATCAGATAGACAGGAGAGAACACTGGGAGCTGACCCTTGGACATGCCTGAATAAAAAACTATTTTCCTCTAGATAAGTGAGGAAAGTGAGTACAAGAGCTGTTTTTCTCTAAGCAAGTGAGAAAAATAAGTACAGAAACTGTTTTCCTCTAGGTAAAGAGGAAGGTTGAGTGCTGTAGTAATTTGTAACTTATTTAGTGCTAACAACAAGTTCTGATAAAGTGCTGAGCATGAATAAGCAAATTCAAGGGCTAAAACTAAGAATCTGTACCTGGATCATGTGGTAGATAAGCTGCCTAGTGCTTACCACTCCCACTGATCAGCTAGAATGCATCCGTCCAACACAGAAGGGTTTTGGGGGCTCAGACACTTACAAACAGTCTTAGATAAAGCAAATCTGTATCTGGACTAGACTACTTACAGGAAAGGTGGGAAACAAGCGCAAATGCGGGCATTTAAACCAGGAAGTTGAAAGAGATGGAAAAACTGCAATAAACTACAATTTCTGTGCCAGACACTCTTGTGGTAGATAGGCTACCTAGTTCTTACCACTCCCACTGATAAGCTAGAATGCTTCCCTCCAACACAGAAAAGCTTAGGGGGCTCAGAAGCTTACAAACAGTCCTGGATATAGCAAATATGTATCTGGACTAGACTAGTTACAGGAAAGGTGGGAAACAAGTGCAAACACAGGCTTTTAAACCAGAGAGTTGACAGAGATGGAAAAACTGTCCAAACGGCCAATAAACTACAATTTCTGGGCCAGAAACCTCTCTTGTGGTAGATAGGCTACCTAGTGCTTAACACTCCCACTGATAAGCTAGAAGGCTTCCCTCCAAACACAGAAAGGCTTTGGGGGCTGAGAAGCTTACAAACAATCCTGGATACATCAAACCTGTATCTGGACTAGACTAATTACAGGAAAGGTGGGAAACAAGCACAAACGCAGGCTTTTAAATCAACAAGTTGAAAGAGATGGAAAAACTGCCCAAACAGCCAATAAACTACAATTTCTGGGCCAGAAACCACTCTTGTGGTACATAGGCTACCTAGTGCTTACCACTCCCACTGATAAGCTAGAAGGCTTCCTCCAACACAGAAAGGCTTTGGGGGCTCAGAAGCTTACAAGCAGTACTGGTTACATCAAATCTGTATCTGGACTCGACTAGTTACAGGAAAGGCAGAAACAAGCTTAAAAAATTTATTTTGTTTTCAAAAGTAGAAAGGGAGAAAGAAGAAACACAAGATAATTCAAAATTAAGGACCTAAGTGGCTTGTGCTTCACAAATGTTCTGTCTGTATTAGGTAGAATGAGCTAGTGACACTAGACTGGAATAGAGCTGGGATAGAGCTTAACAGATGGGACTGGTGGGAGTGTCTGAAGTCAAAATATGATCTCACTGTAGTCGGTTGAGTGAGCAAATAAGATAGACCCAGGAGGAGTGTTCAACGATTAAATACACAGAAAAATAAAATGCAGTACAATCTTTAACACTGCAAGTTTGTACTTAACTCTCTCTCTCTCTCTATATATATATATATATATATAGAGAGAGAGAGAGAGCGAGAGAGAGAGAGAGAAAGAGGCATAGGAGTAGAAGAGACACAGAGGGAGAAGGGGAAATGGGAGTGAAAATCTAGTGAACAGTAATGATTTCTATGGGGGGTTTCTTGTTGTGCAGCTATAAAGGCAGGTGTCTTCTCTTTCTTCTGTCATTTGCTTGGTGATGCTTATCATCCTCATTTCATCTCTCTTTTTTTATGTGTAGGGATATTTGGCTCTGTGATTGCAAGACTGCCTGTGCAATGTAAGTGCACCTTCTGTATTCTTGTTAATATCCAAAAGGTAGATGTATGTGTAAATTAATGTTATTTGATTTCATTGCATTAGCATCCTTTAAGTTGTAAGATACATTTCACATAACATAGGTTAGATCATTGTTTATTCTCTTTTTTTCTCTCCCTCTTTTTTTCTTTTGCTTAATTTGTATCATAGCTCATCCTGCCAGTGGCACTATGGAATGCCTGCTTCCTGATGTCAGAGTATTGTAAGCCTCTAATGATGATGGTGGTGATGAATAGGCACAGCCTTGCAGTACAGAGGGTCAGTCTGAAATTGACATTGTGCCTCCAACATCTGTTGACCTTATTTCAGACACATTCAGTATGGCTACGCACTCCCATGATACAGAGACCTCAGACATAGTACAGGTTGAGGTACACAGTTCATCAGGGTAGTGTGTGTATCCCAAATGCAGAACTGGCTGATTCACCCCATAGCCATCATAAAGGTTGAGGTGCCACATAAGAGGGTTGCTTCATATGCTCAGAGAAGGCCTGCTGTCCACCCTGCTCCTGATGTTAGTGTTTCAGTAGGTGCCACATGACATACGAGTAGTGTCAGCACAGACACATCCACAAGGTCCTCAGAAGAGACAGTGCGAGTACTAAACATTGTGCATTCTGATGTGCAGGTGTGCCTGAACTATGTGGGTGATTCTTTGGACAAGCTGAATGACACACACGATTGGGCAATGTCAGAAATGGAATGTCTGCTGGGGTGAGGGTCAGCATCAAGTGGCCATAGAGCCAGTGCTAACCAACATAGCTGTGCAAGATCCTCTTCCCATAGTGGCATTATTTCCACTGTTCTAAAAGTGATTGTGATGTCCACAGCCAGACATGGCAGGCCAAATGGTCATAGTCTTGGACATAGCAGTAATGACATCTCATCCAGCAGACATCAGTCACAGTAAGGAAGCACCCCAAATTCTAGCCAGGGCCATAGTGCTAGCAGTCCAACTCCTAGCAGATGTAGTTCTTATGGTCAGAGGTAATGACTCTGAAATGACTACTCTACTATGCAGAGTTCACACCTGTCTGTGATATCAGGACATAGTGCTAGCATAGTGCTTGATTGCACATGCAGACACCTACACATTCAATAAATACTTGCTCATACCACCTCACACACAAACATGCACACACACACACACACACACACACACACACACACACACACACACACACACACACACACACACACACACACACACACACACGCACACACTGTCTCTCTCTCTCTCTCTCTCTACTTATCTAAGCATTACTGGGGCATCATTGTATCCTTGCTCAATGGAGTGTGTGGGTTACTCGTGGGTGTCATGAACCATAGTTGTAGTGCATAATCTGCATCCCCCACTAGATGCCCTTGTGAAAAATCACCCCTAGCAAACCTTCTGTACAACTCACAGGTGTGCCATATGTGTGAGGACTGCCAGGATTACCTACACAGACAGTGTAGATTACCCCTTGGGTATTATAGACAACCTAACAGTTAATAGAGTGGTACCCTTTTCTGATGACATACCTGACAGGGTGAGGAGATGGTATAATGCTAATGGTGTTTGCCTTGCAGACACAAGGTGCAGGGTTTGATTTTCACATATCCTAATTAGCTAGGCTTAAAATGGCCTACAAGGCCAGTTAGCTTAGTACTAACCTATAAATGTTCTTCCTTGTTCACAGGATGGGTTTTTATTTTTATGTGTGTGAAATCTATGGCCCCCATACCTTCAAGTAAGTGTGCTATTAATTTCTGCATGGTTTTTACTCTCTTATATGGGGCTGGTGGGAAACATATATGCCCCCTTGCATATTTGTAGTGGGAAACATATATGCCTCCTTGCATATTTGTAGCATTGCATTTAGAAGCCGAGGCCTGTGACACCCCTAATTTACCCCCTGTGAGTCTGTGAAATGTACCTGTAACTAATATACATAATGCTTCACATATGGTATGTTTCCACTAGAATGAGGTCTCCATGATTTCTCTGGGGCCTTAGGTGAGGGTGACAGAAGGTACATATTACCTTTAGTGCTTCCCTGTCAACCAGGTATTTCTCGACATTTTCTGTGCCAGAAAGTCCATGATAAGTCAAACTGGGTCTAAACACCCACCTTCTTCTTGGCTCAGGTCATAAACACCCTCCTTCTTCTTGACTCAGGTCATAAACACCCTCCTTCTTCTTGGCTTAGGTCTGGCAGCAGCACCTTGAATTAAAGCCTGTTGCACATACAGGTTAATGATGGCAACAGCGATGGTTAACATCCTTTCCCTCCCCCCTCTAAGTATAAACATGGCTGTAATCCAAAGAGTTTTGGATTTCAAAGCAAATGGTTACACTGAGTGTACACGATTGCTTTATAGTTTTCTGAATAGCTCTGCCATGTTAATTAGCACGTAATTTGGCTTCTTATGCTTTCACTAGTATACTCTGCAGTTAATCTTGTTTTGAGGCTCTACACCAAGTGTAGAGCCATTTAATGAACATCACATTGTGTGCTATTGTGTGCATGGTATACCACGTCACCTACATGATACCTGCACTTATTGTAGCTGTTAATGAATCTGGCCCAGTATATTTTGCTTTTATAAACTACAAGTGTTTGCAGGATTATTCCACCAGTTTTTGAAAATTTACACAAATTATGTGACTGCATACTAATTTCTCATTTTGGAAATTCCATTCATAGGCACTAACTACTCAAATGAGCCTACCAGCACAACCGAATACAGATAAAATAAGCAAGTATATTACATCAGTGGTAATGTAACAGTAGAACTATTACAGTAAATGCATATGCATATCAGGGAAACATATGCAATATAAATGCTTTACTTTCTATCATTTTGTATTAAAACACTTTAGATACCATTCATTCCTTTGCAGGTTATGATTGCAAAACATTTCTTAACTTTGATGTGCCCTGTCTGTTTACAGCTGCCACTTGACAGCACTCTGCAAACAACGCACATCACAGAGATGCATGCAAACACACGCACACACACACACACACACACACACACACACACACACACACACACACACACACACACACACACACACACACACAGATGCGCGCGCGCACACACATGCGCACACATTCATACATGCTCATATACATGTCCACAAGCACACACACGAGCTCAGACATGTATGCACATGCACATGCATGCATATGTAATGACACACACACACATATTCACGCACTCATGTACTCATACACACAGAAATCTTACCAAGTGCTTATACAAAGAGACATATGTGAGCAATGAATAAACAGTAAAGGTATTAGTATCCATGGCTGCATATGACTAAAAGTATATTGAGAATTACAAATGATGATGGCATATGGCATGAAAAAAAAGCAAGCTGGCTAAGGACATAAATTAAAAAAGGTAAAATAAACAGTAAAAAATATAATTACAAAAAGGACCCCTCCAAAAAAAACTGTATGCTATCTACCTTAAGAATACTGTAAACTATCAATGGTACAGAATATGTTTAATGTTTAAATTGTTTAATATGTTTAAATATGTTTTATATGTATACATTTCATGATTCACTTTGCAGAGATACTACTCTCCTCCTGCACCTGAATCACCTCTGTCCAATGGTTCCGTGGGTCAGTAAATGTCTAAAGCATGTACATCTACAAGTTACTTATATGCCTTATCCTGACTAAACCAAATCAGACACATCCAACCAGCCTCCTTGGTGACCTTACTGTATATCCAACTAGCATAAAAGAATTCATTATCAACTTGTCTGATGTCACTGAGCTAAGACCAGTTTTACCTTAACTTGCTTCATGTTTGTGACAGCCTTTTACACTTAATTAGGGCCAGTGAAGGAAGTTCACTAAGTAATGGATAATTCTAGCCATATTTTTTCACCACCATTTTTACTGTAACGTATTTAATGTCAGAATTTTTCTCCCCAGACCTCCAGTGAAAATAGATCTTTTATGGTCTATTCAGACTATCTCATTAAACAAACACAATAAATAAATATATAATCTAGTGCAGTGCATGCATAATATTAAGTAATACCTTTTGCATATGCTACTTTTATAGTGGCCACGGTGGTGCAGTGGTTGGTGTTGCCACCTCACAGCAAGAGATTCTCTGGTTCGTTTCTCGGCTGGGGTACGTTCTGTGCAGAGTCTGCATGTCCTCCCTGTGGTCATGTGGGTTTCCTCTGGGTGATCTAGTTTCCTTCCACATCCCAAAGACATGCAGTAGGTGAATTGGACACTCTAAATTGGCCCTAGGCATGAATGTGTGCCTTCTGTGGAAGGTTGGGTGCCAGGCTGGCAACTTGACACCATAAAACTCCATTGCCAATCATAAGAGGATAGATGATCCACTGTGGTGACCCCTAACCGAGAAAAGCTAGAAGAAGTATATATATATATATATATATATATATATATATATATATATATATATATATATATACACATGCACACATATCTAATGATCCAGATCGAATCCACTAAATATTAATAACACTGATGTTGATATGATAACATCGATAGCAATAATTTCATCACAATTCTTTGCATATTCCGTGGATTATCCTTGGACCAAACAAATAGGAAAAACAAATTTTGCTGGGGGGAAAGACTCCCTGCAAACCCCACACCCTGTGCTAATAATTTATTCCAACTCCAAAATTGCATATTCCGTGTGTAACAGGCATCTCCCCCAGTCTTGGAAAATTGCTGATGTTGCACAACCATTGACCATCTGTTTTGCTGACAAAAGTGTGTCAACAAACAGATGTTGACCAAAGCCACATTCAACTAAAATGATAAACATACACATACACGCACACACACACACACACACACACACACACACACACACACACACACACACACACACACACACACACACACACACACACACACACACACAAGTATACCAGCATCATAGAAAGAGTACTACGTGTGACATGCTGGCATGCTAACTCTGTGTCCTGCTATTGTTTTCAGCAACCTGGACTATATTTGAGTAGAGTTCTTTATAGACATGTGTGTGCCAATAAACAAATGCAAAGCATCGTTTTCCTTTACTGCTGCTCTCCAAATGTTCCTACTGCTGCACTGTGAATCGTTACGCTACAGTGCTTCCTGAGGACAGCTTATTTCTGTGATGTATACTCAGTGCTTGGTGTTAAGAATTTAGGCACCTTGGGTTCTGTTTTTCCAAGATTCAACTAAACAGTCTTTTTATTGAACTTGAGTTGTCCAAGTTGACCATTTTTCGGCAGCCAGTGCTTGAGTAGTAAAGTCTCACAAGTTGCCAGTAGTCAAATTTCTCAATTTCTCACTGAGAATCTACAGCAATAGCATGTCTTCTTAAAATGTCACAGGTGTGATAGCAATTATTTTTAGATCTGGTATTAATTTTCATAACACACATCATAAGTGTGAATTTTTTGGCAGTTTTTTATTTTTTTATTTTTATATTTCTAACTTTCTTAACATGTGAGGATATTATTGATTGAAATGTTCCAGTTACTTTCTTTATCCTACCTTCCTGATTTTTTTTAGTAATGCTCCTCATTCTGCTATGTGGGTTGCTTTAGGACATATTTATTTCTATGTAGTCTTTCACAAAAACTGGTTAGCATTTTACATGGTAATAATCCCATGCTTCCACTATGAGTGGGCAAATCCCAATTCACAGAGGATTAGAATCCTCAAAATACATTCCCTAATAAAACCAGCCAAACAACACTTTTTAAAGTATTTTTTTCAGGGGAGCTAAACACCTACTGCTCCCAATGTGGGGAGCAGGCCTCCTATATCCCCGATCATATATGTATACCAACTCCATAGCCACAACAACTCAAAGAAAGGGGAAATTACTTCCAGACAGAGAATCACTGCTGCCACAAATCACCCAAAGTGATTTCCTGTGGATGAGCTTCAATCCTCAGTGGGTTGAACTTGGACAAATAATGCTTAAGAGTTAAAACTTCTTCCACCCACAGGTACATGTAACCACACATATGTCATGTATGTCACAGCATGCACAAATGAAAAAAAATATTTTTGGAATACAATGTGATATACTTAAGCAATAACCCACGCCTGGGTGTGGCTAATGCTGAATCTGCTCACGGTTGGTGTGGTTTGGTCATGCGGGCGAAGCCTGAGTGGCCAAACAAAGACAACCGTGGGTAACTGTAGCATTACCCACACCCAGAAGTGGGTTATTGCTATTATACAATGACATTATTTAAGAAAAAAAATACTTACTTTTCTTAAATAATGGCATTGTATAATGCCTCCTTGCTGCCATTCCGCAGCTGTCCAGTATTCTGCAGCAGTTCTGATGTACTGCACATGCGTATGGTTACGCAGTACATCAGAACTGTCTATGTGGAAGCGATGGAAAAAGGAAGATTGCTTTTAAAACTTGTCTCTCTATGTTAAAAGAGTTTAACATAGCGAGATAGCTTTAAAAAAAAGCAACAGCAATTTTCCTTTCTCTGTTGCTTTTTTTAAAGCTGTTTCGCTATGTTAAATGAGTTTAACATAGCGAGACAGTTTTAAAAAAAGTAACAAAGAAAGGAAGATCTCCGTTGCTTTTTTTAAGATATCTCATTATGTTAAACTCATGTAACATAACGAGATAACAGCAACGGAGCTCTTCTGTTCTCCATTGCTGTCCAAAAAAAAGGACTTATACTAATGGAAAACATATGGGTGACCAGACCTTTTTCCATTAGTATAAGTCTTTGATTTACAACGTGCACGCTGACCAATCAGCGTGCACGTTTTGGAATATTAATGGGGGGTCGTTGCATAATTTTTTTTTTACTTGGATATGTTTATCAGTTCACTGTGGTTTATAATTATACAGTTTGTTAAATGGCTTCTTTCCCTGAATGCCTAAAAAAACTGAATTCCCAAAGGCTGAATTCCTTTTTATTAAGACTGCACTTTCTGGATCTGGGACTGGTTACAGTAGCGAATATAAAGGATGGGAGCTGCATTCAAGAATCTCAAGCACAATACCAAAGAACTTGACTACATCCTCAGCATTTTTTATAGATGTAAAAAGCACTTTTTTCTTTCCCACAACATCAGAATTTATCTGTAAGGTAACATTTACTGAGATTACATTTCCTAACCTACATATTACTCATAAGTAAGAAAGCAAATAATTGTGACAGCATATTATGTTTTTTCAATTTTTTCAAAACCCAAGTTATATCATTAGTGCAAAGCATGTCATTTGACAGGCCACTCCTTATTATCTAGCATAGTTTCAGTGAGGTGAGACTGAGCATTGATTTAAGTTGACAAGAATTCTCTGAAGCATTGTTTACTGTAGTGACAGATGTGAATGCTTCTGCTTTTCTTCTATAACGAGGGTGGAGAAATATGTGAAGGTTTAACTGCCAAGGTATTACTCTATTGACATTAATTTACGGAATACAGCTGATACTATCACTGCCTGACAGAGTAGAGCAGCATGCATTTGCAATGTTGGTGGCTTGATCTTCTCTTTCTTCAGCTTTTGATCTGGCCCACTCGTAGCCAGAATTCTGGAGGTAAAGTTCTACTTAATTTAGTTTGATCTATCTTTCATTTATTTTTATTCCATGTGTCTCTTAATTTCCTTTTCTTGAGCCTTCTGATTGTTTGGCTATAATATTTGTGAGATTCATGGCTAAGCAACACATATGTAACAGTTAAATGAATATGTATAGAGAAATGTATTGCTAACATTAATAAGTGTGTGAGTTATTCCTAGAAGGTGAAAGGCAGAGGTACCAGAATAATGAAGTGCAAGAGGTGAATGGTCTTGCTGCGAAGCTGCTTGCTTATTTATGGTTTTTTGACTAAATACAGAGTAACAAGTAAATAGAAAGTGTTCATTTTTTGGGGGTCGGCAAAATAGATAGTTTTGCTACTGATATTGTGTTATGCTTGAAATATAAACATCTTCATAGCTAGTTTGTTAGTCTCTGAACCCACACATGAGAATTGTTCTGCCATTTCTTCGCCATCAGTCAACCCTACTTTAATGCTTGCTCTAATGTCAGAAACTCATTTCTATATTAACTCATGTGGGAATATATTTGTAAGAAATAAGTACATGTCTTACATGTTTAGAAGGAACCTGGCTATATTTCTGAAGGACATATTGTTATTTCAGTATACTTTTTATAGTGTAAGTTTCTTAAGTTAGCTTGACTACAAATGATAGAACAAAATTCTGACATCATCTTTATGGAAACACAACTTAGAATTGTGGTCTGATTGCAAATGGAAATGTGAAATTATATGCTTTCCAGTAGAAACAGAACTGTTAATTCAATTAAGAGCAGCTTCATACCTTCAGAGGTGACGTAATTGAAGTACCTGTGTGATTGTAGGTAAAATCTGAAGAAATGGGTTAATATTCACCAAATTAACAAGCAAATGTTTTCTTTCCGCCTGACTTGTTGAATTGTAAGTCATCAAGGAACCAGCTCATAAGCACAACTCCTTGAGAAATCAATCCGATAATTTAATAAATGTAAGCATTTTCTGCAGGGGCAAGCCTTCCTGCACTGCTCATCTTTAGGTTCATAGGTTCATAGGTTTATACTAGGCTATCTGCCCTAAGGCATTTATAAGCCTAGCCCAAAGTTATGTGGCTTACGCCACCCCTTATGTTAGAAATACTGTGCCCATTAGTTTGTTGTGCCTCTGTCCAGCAGTGACACAGAGATGATTCCCGGGGTAAACCTACGATCTCCCATCCACCGGTCAAGATTTCTCTTGAACAGAGCCAGCGAGGTGCTCTGCCTCACATGGACCGGGATTTTATTCCACAGCATGGGGAGTCTCTGGGTGATAAATCTATCCCTCCAGCACGTCCTATTTATATCCGTGCTAAGGTTTAAGTCACTTGCTCTAGTGGTTCTGGTGGATTTGGATTTTTTGAGGTGGAGCATGTCCATTAATTCCGGGTTGGTCATGGCCTTGTATGTCAGGCACAGGTCACCTCTGAGCAGACGGTATGCAACTGAATAGAGTTGGAGTTTCTTCAGTCTGGCAGTATATGACAGGTTTTGGAGTCCCTTTATCCTTTTGGTGAGGAACTTTTGGGGTCTCTCCAATTGCTGCAGGTGTCGGGTGAGATACATCCCGAATGGGGCATTGTACTCGATCATTGGTCTGATAAGTGAAGAGTACAGGGGAACAATGACCTCACTTGATCTGGATGTGAATCCCTTCATGATCAGATGGGCAATGTAGAAGGTCTTTCGAACCACTTTAGCAACGTGAGTGTCAAACGAGAGGCCACTGTCAACCTGGGTACTCAGGTCCCTGATAACCTCTTCTGTGCTTAGTGGGTTGCCACCTATATGGTAGCTTGGGGTTACCTTGTTTTTCCCGAAGGGTATGACTATACACTTTTTTGCGTTTAACTTCAGGCCATGGCTCTGGCACCAGCTATCAGTTTCCATGAGACCCCTCTGAAGGATGTCTGTGTCCGATGTACTATCCACTATGGCACCCAGTTTGCAGTCATCCGCAAACTTTGTCAGCCATAGTCCTCCTATGTTTGCCTGTACTTCTGAGAAGTAGATACCGAACAATAGGGGGCCAAGGCCTGAGCCCTGTGGGACACCACTTGTAACCGGCTTGGAGTCTGACATGGCTCCAGCAACTCTAACCCTGTGGGTTCTGTCCTTTAGCCAGTTTGCAACCCATCTTGTGACATATGGGTACGTTTCTCTATGATACCCGAGTGGGGTATTGTGTCGAAAGCTTTTGCAAGGTCAAGGTAGGCTGTATGGACTGCCTTTCCCTCATCAATGGCCTTGGTAACTGTTTCGAAGAAGTCGACCAGGTTCAAAAGGCAAGATCTGCCCTTGACAAAGCCAAACTGGGTTGGGTCCAAGGTCTGCAAGTCCCCTATGTCCTTGTTTATGAGTTCCATTATGATCCTCTCCATAGCTTTGCAGACCAGGCTTGTTAAGCTTATGGGGTGGTAATTACCAGGGTCCGTAGAGGCACCACCTTTGTGGAGTGGGACCACAGTTGCCGTACGCCACTCCTTGGGCACATATCCTGTGGTAAGGCTAAGATTAAACAGCTGCCTTATGTGCGGGTTTAGTTCTTCATTGAGTTCATGTAGCACACAGCCGGGGACACCATCCGGTCCCATTGATGCTGTGTTTTTAGCTTTAGAGAGAGCAGCTTTCACCTGTGCATTTGAGATGTCTGGGAGGCTACACTCTGTTGGGATAGTTATCTCTCCTTTTGGGGGGGGGAGAGGGGGTGAAGTTTGCGCTGAACCTGTCTGCCAGTATGTTGGCAATGTCTGTGGGCTCAGTGATTTTTGTATCATTTTGGACTAATTCTGAGCATATCTGGGAGTTTCCACTCAAGTTTCTGACATAGCTGAAGAAGGCCTTATGATTGTCTTTTGAATCTATGGCAATTTTTTTCTCAAAGTTGGCCTTTGATGATTTTATGAGGGATCGCAGTTTCTTGCTAGTACTGATCAAAGATGCCTTCCCTTTTTGGGATTTTGCTCTATCATGTAATAGCTTTCTCCTCTTATTGTAAAGTTTGTTTATGGCTGGGGTCCACCAGACTGGACGTTTGCCCTTGGTGGAAAGAGACTTGGTTTTATTTGGGATTGCCTGATCCATGCAGTCCTGAAGGTGTTCATAGAAGGCATTTGTAAGGGCTTCCGCAGCTTGGGTTGTGGTTTCCATTGGCTCGGAGGCCTTGAAGGATACCACACCTGTCTTGAGTAGTGTGAAGTTTGCTTTAGAGAAGTTCTTCACTGTGGTCTTTTTTGTTTGGGGGGGGGGCGGGATGTGGATTTCTAGTGAGATTAGTTTATGATCTGATCTCACCAAAGAGGGATATACTTCGGTGTGGAGCATTTTGTCCCCATGTTTGTGATGATGAGATCTAGTATATTTTCTCCTCTTGTGGGGACGGTGACTAGTTGTTCCATGGCATTTGAATTTATGAACTCCAGGAACCTCTGGGCTAGAAAGTTGGGGCTTGAGTAATGTTCCCAGTCTATATTCGGGTAGTTGAAGTCACCCAATATGATGGTGTTTGGTGATACATTTATACCCTCCAGTGTCTTCAGGAAGGCTGTGTGGGTTTCCTGAGTTTGAGAGGGTGGCCTGTAGCATGCTACAAATTGTAGAGCAGTTTTGCCTATGGTTAATTGCACCTGGATGGTTTCCGATGCTTCGTGCGTAACCACCAACCTGGAGGTGTGGGTATCCTTGATGAATATGGATACACCCCCTCCTTTTGTGGTATGGTCTGGGTTTTGGGGCCGGAACGCATGATATGAGGTAAAACCTGATAGTGCCGGGGTGCTCTCGGGAGCCTTGAACCAGGTTTCAGTCACAGCACAGACATCGATGTTCTCCATACTGAGAAGGGCCTCGAGTGCGTGAATTTTGAGATTTAGACTTCTGGCATTGAGCAGCATTACCCTTAGTTTCTTCCCGTTTTTGTTTTCTAGGGTGGTAGGTTTAGAATTTGAGCCTTGCCTAAAAAAGGCACTATAGGGGTGGCAAGAGCCTTAGCCTTTTGTAGGCAAACTCCCCTGGATATATGTATAGTAAGTCCACAGATGCAAAAACATGAAAAAAAGGAATCACTGCAAACACACACTTAGAAACCTGGAGCACTACAGATGCTTATATCCCAAACAGTCAACAAACACTGTCTCAAAGCCAGGGACGCAAGCACCTTGTAGCTCATGATGGCTGCTGCCCATGTTTGAACCTGACTGTGAGTTTGGGAAGTAGCCATTGAGAAGGAGAGAGAGGATGATTTTAGGCTTAGTGAGTAGGAGGGTGATTTTAGGGTTAGTGAATGGGAGGAAGGTTTTACGGTTAGGGAGCAGGAAGACAGTTTTAAGGTTAGGGACTGGGAAAGAAGTTTTACATTTAGGGAGCAGGATGGGAGTATTAAGGTTAGAGAGCAATCAAGAAATTTCACTTTAGGGAACAGGGGTGGAGGTGGAGGACTTCAGGGTTAGGGAAGGAGAGTGAAGGTTTAGGGAAAGGGAGTGATGACTCCAGATTCGAACTGGGTAGGAGTTTTAGGTAAAAGTTTAGGTTCTGGTAGAAGCATATAGTTTGATAGGTTGGATGTTAGAAGGGCTAGGTAGAGATGGAAGATTGGGCTAGTGGGAGTTAGAGCACTTACTTTTTTGAGCCTGTGGCAGCGATCAAGTGTGTTGAGAGCTACTAGCATGCAAGCACATGTAGTGGACACTTAGAAATCATATCAGCAATAACTTGCTATGAAAAGCAGTGAACTTTAAGTTTAATGTCATGACATAGTGCTTAGATAGTAGGTTCTTCAATGTGATTTAAGTAAACGAGCAGTAAAAAAGCTTCACATATTGTACAATATTTTGGAAATGTTATCTTCTTAAATAATTTCACGTCTTGAGAAGATGACAGCTAATATATTCAGGATATGCTGAGGAGTGATGCGCCTTCTGAAAATTTTCAGTTAAAGTACTGAATATGAAAAGTTAAGAAAACCCTCGATAAAATAAACAGAGACTAAGTTCATTGATATTTGATTATTTCAGTGAATTTTACACATATCCTTAGGCCTTCTTGAAAATAACGTAGAAGGAATTATTTGTAAGTTTTCATAATTCCACTTATGTAAAAATTAAATTTCCTTCCGGATTTAGAAAAAAAGTAGTGTAGCATACATCCAAGAACTGACAGTTCTCATATTTATGATATAGTTGTGAAAGTCATAATTATACATGTATCAAATTCAGTGTGGGCCCATCTCTTTCATAAAAATCAGTAATTTTCCAAATGAATATAATTTGTACAGATCACTATAAAGAGCTTATTGAATGACATATGATATTATCCATTTATAAATTATGGTTCTTTTTTTAAGAAAACAGAAGGAAATTTTATTTTTTTATTCTACAATAACAGTTCTACTAGGCCAAGGGGGGAGCTTGGTGACAGTACTTTTTAAATTCATGTCCTGTACAACTTATTTGTTGTACTATTACTTCTGGTGAACTAATCTGTTCTGTAAACAGTTTCTTTCAATTATTTATTTAGTATTTGTTAATTAGGATAATGGGCTTATTTCAACTACTGCTGAAAGAATGCACCAAATCACAAACAAGCATGAGAAGAAAACAATATATGCCATAATTAAACCTAAATTAAGGTGAGTAACATGAACACCATCCAATAGTAATTACAATAAAACCAATGTAACAAAATTTTATAGTAGTCTTTCTTAGCTGAAAATTACTTTTGAATAATTGCAAGGAAGGGAAATATTTGCATATTGCCCTTTCTTTTTGAATAGAAATTAACTTAGTCACTTCTATTTTTCATGTGTTCTTAAAAAGGTTGCATATGTAAGATCACAATTGGATATTCTTGGCTCCCTAGTTATTTGTAGCTTACTTTGCTGCAGATGAATAGCTTGATGAAAATGGAAAATGTGACGTTCATGTTTTTCCTGTTATCCAATTTTGGACAGCTTCAGAGGTAGATTAGGAGTGTGGGAGCAGAGCCCCAGCACCAGGGAAAACAAGGAGGAGTAATATTTGTTTTCTAGACCTTTGCACTGTTTTATGCAGTGAATTTTTAAGTTGATAATTGCACTGAATTTAAATATTACACTTGAGATTTGCTTATCTTGATCAAGGGAGATGCAATGTTTCATTATAACCCTCCTAAACTATTTAATCTCTTCAGTTTCTAATGCAAGTGGTTACAGAGTCAACTATCAGAAAATAAACATAAAATGACAAACTATAAACAAAAAATGCTCAGCAAGGATAGAAAACTGGAATTTTATTATAATGATACAGACCACCTGAAATACACGAACTCCAAACTGATAAGCACAGTGAAGCATGAACCAATACTAGAAAGTACCACAGCAAACTAACTTTATTTTAATGCTTTCCTCGGCCTTAAGCCATTGACTTCATTAGACTTCTCGGATGAAGCCAATGGCTTAAGGCCGATGAAAGTGCTAAAATAAAGTTAGTTTACTTCTCAAGTCAGACTCTCAACCTCTGATTTCATCAAGGAATTCATCCACATCCATAGCATCTCAACCTCTACCTCCCCCCTAACTCAAGCAGCTCCCCATCTTTTATCCCCTTCTTCTATTTTAAGAAAATTACTCACAAAGACCTTGATCCTTGCTTGAAAACAGACCTTTGGATGCAGCACCTAGTGCAGGCAACCTACTGCCAGGTTCATCTCACTTTGAAAGCACTTCCATATCACACCTCATTACCACATTTATAACTTCTGCTTAACTCAAATTACAAAGTCAGGCATGTGAAAATTGTACTTGTCAAACCCCTTCCCAAATAGCATCAGCCAGAAAATGCATCCCATTTCTGTCCTATTTACACCCCCCCCCTACACTTGGGAAAATACTTGAAAAAATAATGTATAACCAACTGTCCGTATACATCCAACAGTACTATCTCTTCACTATTAAACAACATGGATCCTGGGCTGAGCAAAGTACAATGACTACTACATAGTCATTTACTGACAAGGTCTTTCTCAACATGGATAAGGGAAAATTTTCAGGACCACTCTTCATTTAAGTTACCAAAGATTTTGATCTTATTGACCATCTCCTGCTCCTTCACTTCCTCCAAATAAACCAAAATTGGCTCCAACACTGTCACCTAGTTCCAGGATTTCTTATGAAATAGGTATTTCTGAGTCAAAATCAGCTCATCATTATCACCTCCAGCACTCTTATGTAATGAAGTACCCCAAGACTCCATATTTGCCCAACTGTTGTTTTCAGCCTTTATTAACATAAAAAAGCTTAACATTGCAGATCTCAATGATACCACAATATAAACAACCATGTCCTTTAAATACCTAGGTTTACAGGGATAATTGTTGACCAGACTACAACAATTTTATGGAGAGGTGAATGATCAAAAGAAAAGGTGTTTAACAACTTTTGCCAAACCTTGGAGGTAAGTTTTTTTTTATTACAAGAGAGCACATCTTCCTGCATCACCCCCACATGGGAAAACAACCCATAATGCTACAAAACCTAAATATACTTATTGCAAGGCCACACAGCAGTGGAGAAGAAAAGAAAACTCTACTGTCAGTAAAAGTTGTTACACACCTTTTTGTTCCATTGTTCAACACTCAATAAAAATGCAGTTGATCGAATGTGAGGCACATGATCAGTCATATAACTACCATAACCACATTGAAAACACCAGAAAAAAGATCAATTCATTGTTATTGTGGACCTAATAATATCTCCCTTTCTCTCCAGGCCAGCTAGAGTTGAAGTAAGCAAAGGAATCCTTATTGCTCAACTTGAATAAGTGCTCCCCATCTTAAAACAGCCTCTAAAAAATCTCATCCACCCTACAGACCATTGAAAACAAAACATGCCAATTATTTTTCAAATCTCCCCTCAGGAACCCGACTGCACCACCCTCTCCAAATTCAGATGCCTCTAAAACAAACACTGATTTGTGCTACCACTAAAGATGGATCCCAGACTTATTCTGATTTGTGCTACCACTACAGATGGCTCCCAAACTTATTCTGATTTGTGCTACCACTACAGATGGCTCCCAGACTTATAGTGATCTGTGCTACCAATTCAGATGGCTCCCAGACTTATTCTGATTTGTGCAACCACTACAGAAGGCTCCCAGACTTATTCTGATTTGTGCTACCACTACAGATGGCTCCCAGACGTATTCTGATTTGTGTTACAACTACAGATGGCTCCCAGACTTATAGTGATTTGTGCTACCAATACAGATGGCTCCTAGCCTTACACTGATATGTGCTACCACTACAGATGGCAACCAGACTTATTCTAATATGTGCTACCACTACAGATGGCTCCCAGACTTATTCTGATTTGTGCTACCACTACAGATGGCTCCCAGAGTTATACTGATTTTTGGTACCACTACAGACGGCTCCCAGACTTATACTGATTTGTGCTACCAATATAGATGGCTCCCAGTCTTATACTGATTTGTGCTACCACTACAGATGGCTCCCAGGCTTATACTGATTTGTGCTACCACTACAGATGGCTACTAGACTTATAGTGATTTGTGATACCACTACAGATGGCTCCTAGCCTTATAATGATTTGTGCTACCAATACAGAAGGCTCCTAGCCTTAGACTTGTATGTGCTACCACTGCAGATGGCAACCAGACATATTCTGATTTGTGCTACCACTACAGATGGCTCGTAGCCTTACACTGATATGTGCTGCCACTACAGATGGCAAACAGACTTATTCTAAAATGTGCTACCACTACAGATGGCTCCCAGACTTATTCTGATTTGTGCTACCACTACAGATGGCTCCCAGACTTATCCTGATTTGTGCTACCACTACATATGGCTCCCAGACTTATAGTGATCTGTGCTACCAGTTCAGATGGCTTCCAAACGTATACTAATCTGTGCTATGACTACAGATGGCTCCCAGACTTATAGTGATTTGTGCTACCAAAAAAAGATGGCTCCCAGAGTTATTCTGATTTGTGCTACCACTACAGATGCTACCAGACTTATACTGATTTGTGCTGTGTCACCAGTTCAGATGGCTCCCAGACTTACACTGATCTGTTACCACTCCAGGTGGCTCCCAGACTTATTCTGATTTGTGCTACCACTACAGATGCTACCAGACTTATACTGATTTGTGCTGTGTCACCAGTTCAGATGGCTCCCAGACTTATACTGATTTGTGCTAACACTACAGATGGTTCCCAGACATATTCTGATTTGTGCTACCACTACAGATGGCTCCCAGACTTATTCTGATTTATGCTACCACTACAGATGGCTCCCAGACTTATAGTGATCTGAGCCACCAGTTCAGATGGCTCCCAGACTTACACTGATCTGTTACCACTACAGATGGCTCCCAGACTTATATTGATTTGTGCTACCACTACAGATGGGTCCCGGACTTATTCTGATTTGTGCTACGACTACAGATGGCTCCCGGACTTATAGTGATCTGTGTTACCAGTTCAGATGGCTCCAGGACTTATATTGATCTGTGTTACCACTACAGATGGCTCCCAGACTTGTACTGATTTGTGTTACCACTACATATGGCTCAAAGACGTATTCTGAATTGTGCTACCACTATAGATGGCTCCCAGACTTACTCTGATTTGTGCTACCACTACAGATGGCTCCCAGACTTATTCTGATCTGTGCAACCACTACAGATGTCTCAGCCTTAAACTGATTTTTGCTACCACTACAGATGGCTGCCCATCTTATTCTGATTTGTACTACCACTACAGATGGCTCCCAGACTTATACTGATTTATGCTACCACTACAGATGGCTCCCAGACTTATACTGATTTGTGCTACCACTAGAGAAGGCTCCCAGACTTATAGTGATATATGCCACCAGTTCAGATGGCTCCCAGACTTACACTGATCTGTTACCACTTCAGATGGCTCCAGGACTTATACTGATTTGTGCTAACACTACAGATGGTTCCCAGACTTATTCTGATTTGTGCTACCACTACATATGGCAATCAGACTTATACTGATTTGTGCTACCACTACAGATGGCTCCCAGACTTATTCTGATTTGTGCTACCACTACAGATGGCTCCCAGACTTATACTGATTTGTGCTACCACTACAGATGGCTCCCAGACTTATTCTGATTTGTGCTACCACTACAGATGGCTCCCAGACTTATACTGATTTGTGCTACCACTACAGATGGCTCCCAGACTTATACTGATTTGTGCTACCACTACAGATGGCTCCCAGACTTATTCTGATTTGTGCTACCACTACAGATGGCTCCCAGACTTATATTGATTTGTGCTACCACTACAGATGGCTCCTAGACTTATAGTGATTTGTGCTACCACTACAGATGGCTCCCAGACTTATTCTGATTTGTGCTACCACTACAGATGGCTCCCAGACTTATACTGATTTGTGCTACCACTACAGATGGCTCCCAGACTTATACTGATTTGTGCTACCACTACAGATGGCTCCCAGACTTATTCTGATTTGTGCTACCACTACAGATGGCTCCCAGACTTATTCTGATTTGTGCTACCACTACAGATGGCTCCCAGACTTATACTGATTTGTGCTACCACTACAGATGGCTCCCAGACTTATATTGATTTGTGCTACCACTACAGATAGTTCCCAGACTTATTCTGATTTGTGCTACAACTACAGATGGCTCCCAGACATATTCTGATTTGTGCTACCACCACAGATGGCTCCCAGACTTATACTGATTTGTGCTACCACTACAGATGGCTCCCAGACTTATACTGATTTGTGCTACCACTACAGATGGCTCCCAGACTTATTCTGATTTGTGCTACCACTACAGATGGCTCCCAGACTTATACTGATTTGTGCTACCACTACAGATGGCTCCCAGACTTATACTGATTTGTACTACCACTACAGATGGCTCCCCACTTATACTGATTTGTGCTAACACTACAGATGGTTCCCAGACTTATTCTGATTTGTGCTACCACTACAGATGGCTCCCAGACTTATTCTGATTTGTGCTACCACTACAGATGGCTCCCAGACTTATACTGATTTGTGCTACCTCTACAGATGGCTACCAGACTTATAGTTATCTGTGTTACCAGTCCAGATGGCTCCCAGACTTATACTGATTTGTGCTACCACTACAGATGGCTCCCAGACTTATACTGATTTGTGCTACCACTACAGATGGCTCCCAGACTTATTCTGATTTGTGCTACCACTACGGATGCTCCCAGACGTATACTGATCTGTGCTAACACTACAGATGTCTCTTAGCCTTGTATTGATTTTTGCTACCACTACATATGGCTCCTAGACTTATTCTGATTTGTGCTATGACTACAGATGGCTCCCAGACTTATACTGATTTGTGCTACCACTACAGATGGCTCCTAGACTTATAGTGATTTTTGCTACCACTACATATGGCTCCCAGACTTATTCTGATTTGTGCTACAACTACAGATGGCTCCTAGACTTATACTGATTTGTGCTACCACTACAAATGGCTCCTAGCCTTACACTGATTTGTGCTACCACTTCAGATGGCTCCCAGACTTATTCTGATTTGTGCTACCACTACAGATGGCTCCCAGACTTATTCTGATTTGTGCTACCACTACAGATGCTCCCAGACTTATACTGATCTGTGCTACCACTACAGATGTCTCTTAGCCTAATACTGATTTTTGCTACCACTACATATGGCGCCCAGACTTATTCTGATTTGTGCTACCACTACGGATGGCTCACAGGCATATAGTGATATGTGCTACAACTACAGGTGGTTTCCAGACTTATACTGATTTGTGCTACCACTACAGATGGCTCCCAGACTTATACTGATTTGTGCTACCTCTACAGATTCGCCCCCAGAATTATTCAGATTTGTGCTACCACTACAGATGGCTCCCAGACTTATTCTGATTTGTGCTACCACTACAGATGGCTCCCAGACTTATACTGATTTGTGCTACCACTACAGATGGCTCCTAGCCTTTCACTGATTTGTGCTTTCACTATAGATGGCAACCAGACTTATTCTGATTTGTGCAACCACTACAGATGGCTCCCAGACTTATAGTGATCTGTGCTACCAGTTCAGATGGCTCCCAGACTTATACTGATTTGTGCTACCACTACAGATGGCTCCCAGACTTATACTGATTTGTGCTACCAATATAGATGGCTCCCAGACTTATTCTGATTTGTGCTACCACTACAGATGGCTCCCAGACTTATACTGATTTGTGCTACCACTACAGATGGCTCCTAGACTTATAGTGATTTGTGATACCACTACAGATGGCTCCTAGCCTTATAGTGATTTGTGCTACCAATACAGGAGGCTCTTAGACTTAGACTTGTATCTGCTACCACTACAGATGGAAACCAGACTTATTCTGATTTGTGCTACCACTACAGATGGCTCCCAGAATTATAGTGATCTGTGCTAGCAGTTCTGATGGCTCCCCTACTTATACTGGTCTGTGCTACCACTACAGATGGCTCCCAGACTTATACTGATTTGTGCTACCAATATAGATGACTCCCAGAATTCTTCTGATTTGTGCTACCACTACAGATGGCTACCAGTCTTATAATGATTTGTGCTACCACTATTGATGGCGCCTAGACTTATAGTGATTTGTGATACTACTTTAGATGGCTCCTAGCCTTATAGTGATTTGTGCTACCAATACAGAAGGCTCCGAAACTTATACTAATCTGTGGTACCACTACATATGTCTCCCAGACTTATAATGATTTGTGCTACCAAAATAGATGGCTCCCAGACTTATTCTGATTTGTGCTACCACTACAGATGGCTCCCAGACTTATACTGATTTGTGCTACCATTATAGATGGCTCCCAGTCTTATACTGATTTGTGCTACCAATAAAGATGGCTCCCAGACTTAATCTATTTGTGCTACCACTACAGATGCTCCCAGACTTATTCCGATTTGTGCTACCACTACAGATGGCTCCCAGACTTATACTGATTTGTGCTACCACTACAGATAGCTCCTAGACTTATACTGATTTGTGCTACCTCTACAGATGACTCCCAGACTTATTCTGATTTATGCTACAACTACAGATGGCTCTCAGAATTATACTGATTTGTGCTACCTCTACAGATGGCTACCAGACTTATAGTTATCTGTGTTACCAGTCCAGATGGCTCCCAGACTTATACTGATTTGTGCTACCACTACAGATGGTTCCCAGACTTATTTTGATTTGTGCTACCACTAGAGATGGCTCCCAGACTTATTCTGATTTGTGCTACCACTACAGATGGCTCCCATACTTATTCTGATTTATGCTACAGCTACAGATGGCTCCCAGATTTATACTGATTTGTGCTACCACTACAGATGGCTCCCAGACTTATAGTTATCTGTGTTACCAGTTCAGATGATTCCCAGACTTATACTGATCTGTGTTACCACTACAGATGGCTCCCAGACTCATACTGATTTGTGCTACCACTACATATGGCTCCCAGACTTATTCTGAATTGTGTTACCACTATAGATCGCTCCCAGACTTATTCTGATTTGTGCTACCACTACAGATGCTCCCAGACTTATACTAATCTGTGCTACCACGACAGATGTCTCTTAGGCTAATACTGATTTTTGCTACCACTACATATGGCTCCCAGACTTATTCTGATTTGTGCTACCACTACAGATGGCTCCCAGACATATACTGATTTGTGCTACCACTAGAGATAGCTCCCAGACTTAATGATCTGTGCTACCAATTCAGAAGGCTCCCAGACTTATTCTGATTTGTGATACCACTATAGATGGCTCCTAGCGTTATAGTGATTTGTGCTACCACTACAGATGGCTCCTAGCCTTACACTATGTGCTACCACTACAGATGGCAACCAGACTTATTCTAATATGTGCTACCACTACAGATGGCTCCCAGACTTATTCTGATTTGTGCTACCACTACAGGTGGCTCCCAGACTTATACTGATTTGTGCTACCACTACATATGGCTCCCAGACTTATAGTGATCTGTGCTACCAGTTCAGATGGCTCCCAAACGTATACTAATCTGTGCTACCACTGCAGATGGCTCCCAGACTTATAATGATTTGTGCTACCAAAATAGATGGCTCCCAGACTTATTCTGATTTGTGCTACCACTACAGATGGCTCCCAGACTTATACTGATTTGTGCTACCATTATAGATGGCTCCCAGTCTTATACTGATTTGTGCTACCAATAAAGATGGCTCTCAGACTTATTCATTAGTGCTACCACTACAGATGCTCCCAGACATATTCTGATTTGTGCTACCACTACAGATGGCTCCCAGACTTATACTGATTTGTGCTACCACTACAGATGGCTCCCAGACTTATACTGATTTGTGCTACCACTACAGATGGCTCCCAGACTTATTCTGATTTGTGCTACCACTACAGATGCTACCAGACTTATACTGATTTGTGCTACCACTACAGATGGCTCCCAGACTTATACTGATCTGTGCCACCAGTTCAGATGGCTCCCAGACTTACACTGATCTGTTACCACTCCAGATGGCTCCCAGACTTATACTGATTTGTGCTACCACTACAGATGGTTCCCAGACTTATTTTCATTTGTGTTACCACTACAGATGGCTCCCAGACTTATTCTGATTTGTGCTACCACTACAGATGGCTCCCATACTTATTCTGATTTATGCTACAACTACAGATGGCTCTCAGATTTATACTGATTTGTGCTACCACTATAGATGGCTCTCAGACTTATAATTATCTGTGTTACCAGTTCAGATGATTCCCAGACTTATACTGATCTGTTTTACCACTACAGATGGCTCTCAGACATATACTGATTTATGCAACCACTACAGATGGCTCCCAGACATATACTGATTTGTGTTACCACTACAGATAGCTCCCAAACTTATTGTGATTTGTGCTACCACTACAGATGGCTCTCAGACTTTAACTAATATGTGCTACCACTACATATGTCTCTTAGTCTAATACTGATTTGTGGTACCACTACAAATGGCTCCTAGCCTTACACTGATTTGTGCTACCACTTCAGATGGCTCCCAAACTTATTGTGATTTGTGCTACCACTACAGATGCTCCCAGACCTATTCTGATTTGTGCTACCACTACAAATGGCTCCTAGCCTTACACTGATTTGTGCTACCACTTCAGATGGCTCCCAGATTTATTCTGATTTGTGCTACCACCACAGATGGCTCCCAGCCTTATTCTGATTTGTGCTGCCACTACAGATGGCTGCAAGACTTATAGTCATCTGTGCTACCAGTTCAGATGGCTCCCAGACTCATACTGATCTGTGTTATCACTACAGATGCCTCCCAGACATATACTGATTTGTGCTGCCACTACATATGGCTCCCAGACTTATTTTGAATTGTGCTACCACAATAAATGGCTCCCAGACTTATTCTGATTTGTGCTACCACTACAGATGCTCCCAGACTTATACTGATCTGTGCTACCACTACAGTTGTCTCTTAGCCTTATACTGATTTTTGCTACCACTACAGATGTCTCCCAGACTTATTCTGATTTGTGCTACCACTACAGATGGCTCCCAGACTTATAGTGATTTGTGATACCACTACAGATGGCTCCTACCCTTACACTGATATGTGCTACCACTACAGATGGCAACCAGATTTATTCTGATATGTGCTACCACTACAGATGGCAACCAGACATATTCTGATTTGTGCTACCACTACAGATGGATCCCAGACTTATACTGATTTGTGCTACCACTACATATGGCTCCCAGACTTATAGTGATCTGTGCTACCAGTTCAGATGACTCCCAAACTTATAATGATTTGTGCTACCAAAATAGATGGCTCCCAGACTTATTCTGATTTGTGCTACCACTACAGATGGCTCCCAGACTTATACTGATTTGTGCTACCACTACAGATGGCTCCCAGACTTATACTGATTTGTGCTACCAATAAAGATGGCTCCCAGACTTATTCTGATTTGTGCTACCACTACAGATGCTCCCAGACTTATTCTGATTTGTGCTACCACTACAGATGGCTCCCAGACTTATACTGATTTGTGCTACCACTACAGATGGCTCCCAGACTTATACTGATTTGTGCTACCACTACAGATGGCTCCCAGACTTATTCTGATTTGTGCTACCACTACAGATGGCTCCCAGACTTATAGTGATCTGTGCCACCAGTTCAGATGGCTCCCAGACTTACACTGATGTGTTACCACTCCAGATGGCACCCAGCTACCACTACAGATGGTTCCCCAACTTATTCCGATTTGTGCTACCACTACAGATGGCTCACAGACTTATTCTGATTTGTGCTACAACTACAGATGGCTCCCAGATGTATACTGATTTGTTCTACCACTACAGATGGCTCACAGACTTATAGTGATCTGTGCTACCAGTTCTGATCATTCCCAGACTTATTCTGATCTGTGTTACCACTACAGATGGCTCCCAGACTCATACTGATTTGTGCTACCACTACATATGGCTCCCAGTCTTATTCTGAATTGTTCTACCACTATCGATGTCTCCAGACTTATTCTGATTTGTGCTACCACTACAGATTCTCCCAGACTTATACTGATTTGTGGTACCACTACAAATGGCTCCTAGCCTTACACTGATTTGTGCTACCACTTCAGATGGCTCCCAAACTTATTGTGATTTGTGCTACCACTACAGATGGCTCACAGACTTGTAATGATTTATGCTACCACTACAAATGGCTCCTAGACTTATTCTTATTTGTGCTACCACTACAGATGTCTCCCAGACTTATACTGATTTTTGCTACCACTTCAGATGGCTCCCAGATTTATTCTGATTTGTACTACCAATATGGATGGCTCCCAGACATATAGTGATCTGTGCTGCCACTACAGATGTCTCCTAGACGTATACTGATTTGTGCTACCTCTACAGATGGCTCCCAGACTTATATTGATTTGTGCTAACTCTACAGATTCACCCAGAATTATTCAGGTTTGTTCTACCACTACAGATGGCTCCCAGACTTGTACTCATTTGTGCTACCTCTACAAATGGCTCCCAGACTTATTCTGATTTGTGGTACCACTTCAGATGGCTCCCAGACTTATACTGATTTGTGCTACCACTACAGATGGCTCACAGACTTATACTGATTTGTGCTACCACTACAGATGGCTCCCAGACTTATTCTGATTTGTGCTACCACTACAGATGGCTCCCAGACTTATTCTGATTTGTGCTACCACTACAGATGCTCCCAGACTTATACTAATCTGTGCTACCACTACAGATGTCTCTTAGCCTAATACTGATTTTTCCTACCACTACATATGGCGCCCAGACTTATTCTGATTTGTGCTACCACTACGGATGGCTCACAGACATATAGTGATATGTGCTACAACTACAGGTGGTTCCCAGACTTATACTGATTTGTGCTACCACTACAGATGGCTCCCTGACTTATACTGATTTGTGCTACCTCTACAGATTTGCCCCCAGAATTATTCAGATTTGTGCTACCACTACAGATGGCTCCTAGACTTATTCTGATTTGTGCTACCCCTTCAGATGGCTCCGAGACTTATACTGATTTGTGCTACCACAAAAGATAGCTCCTAGGCTTATAGTGATTTGTGCCACCACTACAGATGGCTCCTAGCCTTTCACTGATTTGTGCTTCCACTATAGATGGCAACCAGACTTATTCTGATTTGTGCAACCACTACAGATGGCTCCCAGACTTATAGTGATCTGTGCTACCAGTTCAGATGGCTCCCCGACTTATACTGGTTTGTGCTACCACTACAGATGGCTCCCAAACTTATACTGATTTGTGCTACCAATATAGGTGGCTACCAGACCTATTCTGATTTTTGCTACCACTACAGATGGCTCCCAGACTTATACTGATTTGTGCTACCACTACAGATGGCTCCTAGACTTATAGTGATTTGTGATACCACTACAGATGGCTCCTAGCCTTATAGTGATTTGTGCTACCAATACAGAAGGCTCCTAGCCTTAGACTTGTATGTGCTACCACTGCAGATGGCAACCAGACTTATTCTGATTTGTGCTACCACTACAGATGGCTCCCAGAATTATAGTGATCTGTGCTAGCAGTTCTGATGGCTCCCCTACTTATACTGGTCTGTGCTACCACTACAGATGGCTCCCAGACTTATACTGATTTGTGCTACCAATATAGATGACTCCCAGAATTCTTCTGATTTGTGCTACCACTACAGATGGCTACCAGACTTATACTGATTTGTGCTACCACTACAGATGGCTCCCAGACTTATAATGATTTGTGCTACCACTATTGATGGCGCCCAGACTTATAGTGATCTGTGCTACTAGTTCAGATGGCTCCCAAACTTATACTAATCTGTGCTACCACTACCGATGGCTCCCAGACTTATAATGATTTGTGCTACCAAAATAGATGGCTCCCAGACTTATTCTGATTTGTGTACCACTACAGATGGCTCCCAGACCTATACTGATTTGTGCTACCATTATAGATGTCTCCCAGTCTTATACTGATTTGTGCTACCAATAAAGATGGCTCCCATACTTATTCTATTTGTGCTACCACTACAGATGCTCCCAGACTTATTCCGATTTGTGCTACCACTACAGATGGCTCACAGACTTATACTGATTTGTGCTACCACTACAGATAGCTCCTAGACTTATACTGATTTGTGCTACCTCTACAGATGGCTCCCGGACTTATTCTGATTTGTGCTACCACTACATATGCTACCAGACTTATACTGATTTGTGCTATCACTACAGATGGCTCACAGACTTATATTGATCTGTGCCACGAGTTCAGATGGCTCCCAGACTTACACTGATCTGTTACCACCCCAGATGGCTCCCAGACTTATACTGATTTGTGCTACCACTACAAATGGTTCCCAGACTTATTTTCATTTGTGTTACCACTACAGATGGCTCCCATACTTATTCTGATGTATGCTACAGCTATAGATGGCTCCCAGATTTATACTGATTTGTGCTACCACTACAGATGGCTCCCAGACTTATAGTTATCTGTGTTACCAGTTCAGATGATTCCCAGACTTATACTGATCTGTGTTATCACTACAGATGGCTCCCAGACTCATACTGATTTGTGCTACCACTACATATGGCTCCCAGACTTATTCTGAATTGTGTTACCACTATAGATCACTCCCAGACTTATTCTGATTTGTGCTACCACTACAGATGCTCCCAGACTTATACTAATCTGTGCTACCACTACAGATGTCTCTTTGGCTAATACTGATTTTTGCTACCACTACATATGGCTCCCAGACTTATTCTGATTTGTGCTACCACTACAAATGTTTCCCAGGCATATACTGATTTTTGCTACCACTAGAGATAGCTCCCAGACTTGGTGATCTGTGCTCCCAATTCAGATGGCTCCCAGACTTATTCCGATTTGTGATACCACTATAGATGGCTCCTAGCGTTATAGTGATTTGTGCTACCACTACAGAAGGCTCCTAGCCTTACACTGATATGTGCTACCACTACAGATGGCAACCAGACTTATTCTAATATGTGCTACCACTACAGATGGCTCCCAGACTTATTCTGATTTGTGCTACCACTACAGGTGGCTCCCACACTTATACTGATTTGTGCTACCACTACATATGGCTCCCAGACTTATAGTGATCTGTGCTACCAGTTCAGATGGCTCCCAAACGTATACTAATCTGTGCTACCACTGCAGATGGCTCCCAGACTTATAATGATTTGTGCTACCAAAATAGATGGCTCCCAGACTTATTCTGATTTGTGCTACCACTACAGATGGCTCCCAGACTTATACTGATTTGTGCTACCAATAAAGATGGCTCTCAGACTTATTCTGTTAGTGCTACCAATACAGATGCTCCCAGACTTATTCTGATTTGTGCTACCACTACAGATGGCTTCCAGACTTATACTGATTTGTGCTACCACTACAGATAGCTCCTAGACTTATACTGATTTGTGATACCACTACAGATGGCTCCCAGACTTATTCTGATTTGTGCTATCACTACAGATGCTACCAGACTTATACTGATTTGTGCTACCACTACAGATGGCTCCCATCCTTATACTGATCTGTGCCACCAGTTCAGAAGGCTCCCAGACTTACACTGATCTGTTACCACTCCATATGGCTCCCAGACTTATACTGATTTGTGCTACCACTACAGATGGTTCCCAGACATATTTTCATTTGTGTTACCACTACAGATGGCTCCCAGACTTATTCTGATTTGAGCTACCACTACAGATGGCTCCCATACTTATTCTGATTTATGCTACAACTACAGATGGCTCCCAGATTTATACTGATTTCTGCTACCACTACAGATGGCTCCCAGACTTATAGTTATCTGTGTTACGAGTTCAGATGATTCCCAGACCTATACTGATCTGTGTTACCACTACAGATGGCTCCCAGACTCATACTGATTTGTGCTACCACTACATATGGCTCCCAGTCTTACTCTGAATTGTGTTACCACTACAGATCGCTCCCAGACTTATTCTGATTTGTGCAGCCACTACAGATGCTCCCAGACTTATACTAATCTGTGCTGCCACTACAGATGTCTCTTAGGCTAACACTGATTTGTGCTACCACTACAGATGGCTCCCAGACATATACTGATTTGTGCTACCACTACAGATAGCTCCCAGACTTTCTGATCTGTGCTACCAATTCAGATGGCTCCCAGACTTGTTCTGATTTGTGATACCACTATAGATGGCTCCTAGCCTTACACTATGTGCTACCACTACAGATGGCAACCAGACTTATTCTAATATGTGCTACCATTACAGATGGCTCCCAGACTTATTCTGATTTGTGCTACCACTACAGATGGCTCCCAGACTTATAGTGATCTGTGCTACCAGTTCTGATCATTCCCAGACTTATTCTGATCTGTGTTACCACTACAGATGGCTCCCAGACTCATACTGATTTGTGCTACCACTACATATGGCTCCCATACTGATTCTGAATTGTTCTACCACTATAGATGTCTCCAGACTTATTCTGATTTGTGCTACCACTACAGATCTTCCAGACTTATACTGATCTGTGCTACCACTACAGATGTCTCTTAGCCTTATACTGATTTTTGCTACCACTACATATGGCTCCCAGACTTATTCTGATTTGTGCTATGACTACAGATGGCTCCCAGACATATACTGATTTGTGCTACCACTACAAATTGCTCCTAGCCTTACACTGATTTTTGCTACCACTACAGATGGCTCCCAGACTTATTCTAATATGTGCTACCACTGCAGATGGCTCCCAGACTTATTCTGATTTGTGCTACCACTACAGGTGGCTCCCAGACCTATACTCATTTGTGCTATCACTACATATGGCTGCCAGACTTATAGTGATCTGTGCTACCAGTTCAGATGGCTCCCAAACTTATACTAATCTGTGCTACCACTACAGATGGCTCCCAGACTTATAATGATTTGTGCTACCAAAATAGATGGCTCCCAGACTTATTCTGATTTGTGCTACCACTACAAATGGCTCCCAGACTTATACTGATTTGTGCTACCACTACAGATGGCTCCCAGACTTATACTGATTTGTGCTACCACTACATATTGCTCCCAGACTTATTCTGATTTGTGCTACCACTGCAGATGCTCCCAGACTTATACTGATTTGTGCTACCACTACAGATGGCTCGCAGACTTATAGTGATCTGTGCCCACAGTTTCAGATGGCTCCCAGAACTTATTCAATTTGTGCTACCACTCAGATGGCTCCGAGAACAGATGGCTCACAGACTTATTCTGATTTGTGCTACAACTACAGATGGCTCCCAGATTTATACTGATTTGTTCTACCACTATAGATGTCTCCAGACTTATTCTGATTTGTGCTACCACTACAGATGGCTCCCAGACTTATTCTGATTTGTGCTACCACTGCAGATGCTCCCAGACTTATACTGATTTGTGCTACCACTACAGATGGCTCCCAGACTTATAGTGATCTGTGCCACCAGTTCAGATGGCTCCCAGACTTACACTGATGTGTTACCACTCCAGATGGCTCCCAGCTACCACTACAGATGGTTACCCAACTTATTCTGATTTGTGCTACCACTACAGATGGCTCCCAGACTTATTCTGATTTGTGCTACCACTACAGATGGCTCACAGACTTATTCTGATTTGTGCTACCACTACAGATGGCTCCCAGACTTATAGTGATCTGTGCTACCAGTTCTGATGATTCCCAGACTTATTCTGATCTGTGTTACCACTACAGATGGCTCCCAGACTCATACTGATTTGTGCTACAACTACATATGGCTCCCATACTGATTCTGAATTGTTCTACCACTATAGATGTCTCCAGACATATTCTGATTTGTGCTACCACTACAGATTCTCCCAGACATATACTGATCTGTGCTACCACTACAGATGTCTCTTAGCCTTATACTGATTTTTGCTACCACTACATATGGCTCCCAGACTTATTCTGATTTGTGCTATGACTACAGATGGCTCCCAGACATATACTGATTTGTGCTACCACTACAAACTGCTCCTAGCCTTACACTGATTTTTGCTACCACTACAGATGGCTCCCAGACTTATTCTAATATGTGCTACCACTACAGATGGCTCCCAGACTTATTCTGATTTGTGCTACCACTACAGGTGGCTCCCAGACTTATACTGATTTGTGCTACCACTACATATGGCTCCCAGACTTATACTGATTTGTGCTACCACTACATATGGCTCCCAGACTAATTCTGATTTGTGCTACCACTACAGATGCTCCCAGACTTATTCTGATTTGTGCTACCACTACAGATGGCTCCCAGACTTATACTGATTTGTGCTACCACTACAGATGGCTACCAGACTTATTCTGATTTGTGCTACCACTGCAGATGCTCCCAGACTTATACTGATTTGTGCTACCACTACAGATGGCTCCCAGACTTATAGTGATCTGTGCCACCAGTTCAGATGGCACCCACACTTAATCTTATTCCGATTTGTGCTACCACTACAGATGGCTCCCACACTTATTCTGATTTGTGCTACCACTACAGATGGCTCACAGACCTATTCTGATTTGTGCTACAACTACATATGGCTCCCAGATTTATACTGATTAGTGCTACCACTACAGATGGCTCCCAGACTTATAGTGATCTGTGTTACCAGTTCTGATGATTCCCAGACTTATTCTCTGTGTTACCACTACAGATGGCTCCCATACGTATTCTGAATTGTTCTACCACTATAGATGTCTCCAGACTTATTCTGATTTGTGCTACTACTACAGATTCTTCCAGACTTATACTGATCTGTGCTACCACTACAGATGTCTCTTAGCCTTTTACTGATTTTTGCTACCACTACATATGGCTCCCAGACTTATTCTGATTTGTGCTATGACTACAGATGGCTCCCAGACATATACTGATTTGTGCGACCACTACAAATTGCTCCTAGCCTTACACTGATTTTTGCTACCACTACAGATGGCTCCCAAACTTATTCTGATTTGTGCTACCACTACAGATGGCTCCCAGACTTATTCTGATTTGTGCTACCACTACAGATGCTCCCAGACTTATACTAATCTGTGCTACCACTACAGATGTCTCTTAGCCTAATACTGATTTTTCCTACCACTACATATGGCGCCCAGACTTATTCTGATTTGTGCTACCACTATGGATGGCTCACAGACATATAGTGATATGTGCTACAACTACAGGTGGTTCCCAGACTTATACTGATTTGTGCTACCACTACAGATGGCTCCCAGACTTATACCGGTTTGTGCTACCTCTACAGATTTGCCCCCAGAATTATTCAGATTTGTGCTACCACTACAGATGGCTCCTAGACTTATTCTGATTTGTGCTACCCCTTCAGATGGCTCCCAGACTTATACTGATTTGTGCTACCACAAAAGATAGCTCATAGGCTTATAGTGATTTGTGCCACCACTAGAGATGGCTCCTAGCCTTTCACTGATTTGTGCTTCCACTATAGATGGCAACCAGACTTATTCTAATTTATGCTACCACTACAGATGGCTCCCAGAATTATAGTGATCTGTGCTATCAGTTCAGATGGCTCCCCGACTTATACTGGTTTGTGCCACCACTACAGATGGCTCCCAAACTTATTTGTGCTACCAATATAGGTGGCTACCAGACCTATTCTGATTTTTGCTACCACTACAGATGGCTCCCAGACTTATACTGATTTGTGCTACCACTACAGATGGCTCCTAGACTTATAGTGATTTGTGATACCACTACAGATGGCTCCTAGCCTTATAGTGATTTGTGCTACCAATACATAAGGCTCCTAGCCTTAGACTTGTATGTGCTACCACTGCAGATGGCAACCAGACTTATTCTGATTTGTGCTACCACTACAGATGGCTCCCAGAATTATAGTGATCTGTGCTATAAGTTCTGATGGCTGATGGCTCCTAGCCTTATAGTGATTTGTGCTACCAATACAGAAGGCTCCTAGCCTTACACTGATATGTGCAACCACTACAGATGGCTTCCAGACTTATACTGATTTGTGGTACCACTACATATGTCTCCCAGACTTATAGTGATTTGTGCTACCAGTTCAGATGGCTCCCAAACTTATACAAGTCTGTGCTACCACTACCGATGGCTCCCAGACTTATAATGACTTGTGCTACCAAAATAGATGGCTCCCAGACTTATTCTGATTTGTGCTACCACTACAGATGGCTCCCAGACTTAAACTGATTTGTGCTACCATTATAGATGTCTCCCAGTCTTATACTGATTTGTGCTACCAATAAAGATGGCTCCCAGACTTATTCTATTTGTGCTACCACTACAGATGCTCCCAGACTTATTCCGATTTGTGCTACCACTACAGATGGCTCACAGACTTATACTGATTTGTACTACCACTACAGATAGCTCCTAGACTTATACTAATTTGTGCTACCTCTACAGATGGCTCCCAGACTTATTCTGATTTGTGCTACCACTACAGATTCTACCAGACTTATACTGATTTGTGCTATCACTACAGATGGCTCACAGACTTATATTGATCTGTGCCATGAGTTCAGATGGCTCCCAGACTTACACTGATCTGTTACCACCCCAGATGGCTCCCAGACTTATACTGATTTGTGCTACCACTACAAATGGTTCTCAGACTTATTTTCATTTGTGTTACCACTACAGATGGCTCCCATACTTATTCTGATGTATGCTACAGCTATAGATGGCTCCCAGATTTATAGTGATTTGTGCTACCACTACAGATGGCTCCCAGACTTACAGTTATCTGTGTTACCAGTTCATATGATTCCCAGACTTATACTGATCTGTGTTACCACTACAGATGGCTCCCAGACTCATACTGATTTGTGCTACCACTACATATGGCTCCCAGACTTATTCTGAATTGTGTTACCACTATAGATCGCTCCCAGACTTATTCTGATTTGTGCTACCACTACAGATGTCTCTTAGGCTAATACTGATTTTTGCTACCACTACATGTGGCTCCCAGACTTATTCTGATTTGTGCTACCACTACAGATGGCTCCCAGGCATATACTGATTTTTGCTACCACTAGAGATAGCTCCCAATTCAGATGGCTCCCAGACTTATTCTGATTTGTGATACCACTATAGATGGCTCCTAGCATTATAGTGATTTGTGCTACCACTACAGAAGGCTCCTAGCCTTACACTGATATGTGCTACCACTACAGATGGCAACCAGACTTATTCTAATATGTGCTACCACTACAGATGGCTCCCAGACTTATTCTGATTTGTGCTACCACTACAGGTGACTCCCACACTTATACTGATTTGTGCTACCACTACATATGGCTCCCAGACTTATAGTGTAGTATAACAACAGAATAAGCGCTTTCGCGTGCATCCACAAAGGCACGCTTCTTCAGATTCAATGAACATTACCAAAAACTCATTCATTATATCTGAAATACATTAATTCAATTAAGAACTAATCAACCAATGATGTTTTATAGTTTTATCACTTATAGTGATCTGTGCTACCAGTTCAGATGGCTCCCAAACGTATACTAATTTGTGCTACCACTGCAGATGGCTCCCAGACTTATAATGATTTGTGCTACCAAAATAGATGGCTCCCAGACTTATTCTGATTTGTGTTACCACTACAGATGGCTCCCAGAATTATACTGATTTGTGCTACCATTAGAGATGGCTCACAGTCTTATACTGATTTGTGCTACCAATAAAGATGGCTCTCAGACTTATTCTGTTAGTGCTACCACTACAGATGCTCCCAGACTTATTCTGATTTGTGCTACCACTACAGATGGCTTCCAGACTTATACTGATTTGTGCTACCACTGCAGATAGCTCCTAGACTTATACTGATTTGTGCCACCACTACAGATGGCTCCCAGACTTATTCTGATTTGTGCTACCAGTTCTGATGATTCCCAGACTTATTCTGATCAGTGTTACCACTACAGATGGCTCCCAGACTCATACTGATTTGTGCTACCACTACATATGGCTCCCATACTGATTCTGAATTGTTCTACCACTATAGATGTCTCCAGACTTATTCTGATTTGTGCTACCACTACAGATCTTCCAGACTTATACTGATCTGTGCTACCACTACAGATGTCTCTTAGCCTTATACTGATTTTTGCTACCACTACATATGGCTCCCAGACTTATTCTGATTTTTGCTACCACTACAGATGGCTCCCAGACTTATTCTAATATGTGCTACCACTGCAGATGGCTCCCAGACTTATTCTGATTTGTGCTACCACTACAGGTGGCTCCCAGACCTATACTCATTTGTGCTATCACTACATATGGCTGCCAGACTTATAGTGATCTGTGCTACCAGTTCAGATGGCTCCCAAACTTATACTAATCTGTGCTACCACTACAGATGGCTCCCAGACTTATAATGATTTGTGCTACCAAAATAGATGGCTCCCAGACTTATTCTGATTTGTGCTACCACTACAAATGGCTCCCAGACTTATACTGATTTGTGCTACCACTACAGGTGGCTCCCAGACTTATACTGCTTTGTGCTATCAATAAAGATGGCTCCCAGACTAATTCTGATTTGTGCTACCACTACATATGGCTCCCAAACTTATTCTGATTTGTGCTACCACTGCAGATGCTCCCATACTTATACTGATTTGTGCTACCACTACAGATGGCTCCCAGACTTATAGTGATCTGTGCCACCAGTTCAGATGGCTCCCAGACTTACACTGATGTGTTACCACTCCAGATGGCACCCAGCTACCACTACAGATGGTTCCCCAACTTATTCCAATTTGTGCTACCACTTCAGATGGCTCCGAGACTTATTCTGTTTTGTGCTACCTCTACAGATGGCTCACAGACTTATTCTGATTTGTGCTACAACTACAGATGGCCCCCAGATTTATACTGATTTGTGCTACCACTACAGATGGCTCCCAGACTTTTAGTGATCTGTGCTACCAGTTCTGATCATTCCCAGACTTATTCTGATATGTGTTACCACTACAGATGGCTCCCAGACTCATACTGAATTGTGCTACCACTACATATGGCTCCCATACTTATTCTGAATTGTTCTACCACTATAGATGTCTCCAGACTTATTCTGATTTGTGCTACCACTACCGATTCTCCCAGACTTATACTGATCTTTGCTACCACTACAGATGTCTCTTAGCCTTATACTGATTTTTGCTACCACTACATATGGCTCCCATACTTATTCTGATTTGTGCTATGACTACAGATGGCTCCCAGACATATACTGATTTGTGCTACCACTACAAATTGCTCCTAGCCTTAGGTTGATTTTTACTAATACTACAGATGGCTCCGAAACTTATTCTGATTTGTGCTACCACTACAGGTGGCTCCCAGACTTATTCTGATTTGTGCTACCACTACAGATGGCTCACAGACATATAGTGATCTGTGCTACCATTGCAGGTGGCTCCCAGACTTATACTGATTTGTGCTACCACTACAGATGGCTCCCAGACTTATACTGATTTGTGCTAACTCTACAGATTCACCCCCAGAATTATTCAGATTTGTGCTACCACTACAGATGGCTCCCAGACTTGTACTCATTTGTGCTACCTCTACAAATGGCTCCCATACTTATTCTGATTTGTGGTACCACTTCAGATAGCTCACAGACCTATACTGATTTGTGCTACCAGTACAGATGGCAACCAGACTTATTCTGATTTGTGCTACCACTACAGATGGCTCCCAGACTTATTCTGATTTGTGCTACCACTACAGATGCTCCCCGACTTATACTAATCTGTGGTACCACTACAGATGTCTCTTAGCCTAATACTGATTTTTCCTACCACTACATATGGCGCCCAGACTTATTCTGATTTGTGCTACCACAACGGATGGCTCACAGACATATAGTGATATGTGCTACAACTACAGGTGGTTCCCAGACTTATACTGATTTGTGCTACCACTACAGATGGCTCCCAGACTTATACTAATTTGTGCTACCTCTACAGATTTGCCCCCATACTTTTTCTGATTTGTGCAACCACTACAGATGGCTCCCAGACTTATATTGATTTGTGCTACCACTGCAGATTGCTCCTAGACTTATAGTGATTCATGCCACCACTTCAGATGGCTCCTAGCCTTACACTGCTTTGTGCTACCACTACAGATGGCAACCAGACTTATTCTAATTTGTACTACCACTACAGATAGCTTCCAGACTTATTCTGATTTGTGCTACCATTACAATGGCTCCCAGACTTTTAGTGATCTGTGCTACCACTACAGATGCTCCCAGACTTATATTGATTTGTGCTACCACATCAGATGTCTCTCAGACTTTTAGTCATCTGTGCTACCACTTCACATGTCTCCCAGACTTATACTGATCTGTGCTACCACTACAAATGACTCCCAGACATATACTGATTTGTGCTGCCACTACAGATGGCTTCCAGGCTTATTTTGATTTGTGCTACCACTACAGATGGCTCCCAGACTTAAACTGATTTGTGCTACCACTACAGATGGCTCACAGACTTACAGTGATCTGTTCTACAAATTCAGTTGGCTCACAGACGTATACTGATCTGTGCTACCACTACAGATGCTCCCAAACTTATACTTATCTGTGCTACCACTACAGATGGCTCCTAGCCTTACACTGATTTGTGCTACCACTACAGATGGCTCCCAGACTAATTCTGATTTGTCCTACCACTACAGATGGCTTCCAGACTTTTTCTAATTTGTGCTACCACTACAGATGGCTCACAAACTTATTCTGATTTGTGCTACCACTACTGATGGCTCCCAGACTTATATTGATTTGTTCTACCACTACAGATGGCTCCCAGACTTATACTAATTTTTGCTACATCTACAGATTTGCCCCTGGACTTATTCTGATTTTTTGCTATCACTACAGATGGCTCCCAGACTTATACTGATTTGTACTACCACTACAGATGGCTCCCAGACTTATTCTGGTTTGTGCTACCACTACAGATGCTCCCAGACTTATACTGATAATCTAGTTATGTATCATTGGGAATGTGCACATTTGTTTAATAGCGTCTTTTTCCAGCACATTTTACTCTATAGACACTTTGTGGATAATGTTCTAATTGTGTGGATGGAAGCCTGGATCTATTGCTGGATATGGTTAACTATTTAGAGTTTACTCCTGGTTTCTTAAGATTTACGATGGAAGCGTCCCCACATGAATTACATTTTCTTGATATTACAATCTCTAGAAGTCCAGAAGTCTCGATTTCAACTGACCTTTATAGGAAGCCTTGCTGGAGGAATGCATTATTACATTATAATAGTATGCATCCACGTTCAGTGTTTCCAAATATTGTTAAGAGCCAGTTTAAGAGAATCTCTAGCCTATGTAGGAATGCTACCGATAGGAATTTACAAATAGGCCACATGAGAGAGCTATTTCAAGAGAGAGGTTATACTGCATCCTTGGTATATAGTTTGGAACACCCTGTTTTGGCTACCATGGCTAATGATGTGGAAGGTTCTACTTTCTCAAGACAATTCAGAACTGGATTTAATCATAAGGTTCAATATGAGTATAATAGAGTATTTTTTACCACCAGATATACTAGTGACATTAAATACATCATTAATATTATAAAGGAAAACTGGAATATATTACTCATAGACAACCAATGCTCCCAATTGATAGGGGCAATGCCCAGTTTTAGATATAGAAACAGCAAGAATTTAAAGAGAATACTATGTGTTGATAAAACTAATTTGCTAACTAGTAGCATGGATAGACAGATGCTGAGACATGGCACCTTTCCATGTAATGGATGTAACATGTGTAGGTAGATTGTTAGTGATAGCCAGTTTCATCTTCTCCATCTTAATTATACCTACAAATCACATTTTTATGCTACCTGTGAGAGTACAAACGTGATATACCTAGCTACTTCCACAGAATGTACAGCTTTTTATGTGGGTATGACCTCCAGGAGATTAAGAGATCAAATGTACAATCACATATATGATATCAAGAAAATGAATTTAAACAGTGCCTTAGCTAAACATGTGGCCATATATTCTAACCATGGTTTTAGGTTTAGGGTCCTGCAGGTTGTAGGCATTAATAAAAGAGGGGGCAACAAGATGAATTACCTGGAGATGGTCAAGCTAAGGTGGATTTTGAAAGTGAGAGCTCATATTGAGCCAGGTTTGAACCAGTATGTCAGTATTAAGCCTGTTTTAATGGCACGTGACTGACGATTATAAAGTTGATACTACGTTGCTCCATTTTGCTCAGCTTAATTGTTCTTATATAGCATGCCTTATTTAGATTTTTGTTTTAGGTTTTTTTGTTCTTGTTTTATCTTATAGATGTATAGTTTCACGATATGAAATCAATATGAATGTAAATATCATGATATGTTTTATATTTTATGTAATTATTTTATTTTCAGTTTTATTTTACTGATTTTACCTGTTTCCAAATACACCTGACCCCAGCAATATTTGTTGTTTTTTCATATAACATATGCGAGGTTATTATGATTCTCATTGTTATTATTGTTATTGTTTTATTTTTGGTCACTTGATTTTTGTTATTTGATTTTTGAAGAGCGTTCATGTGGAAGTTGGTAATAAAATAAATATAGATGTAATGTTCTATTTCTTATGCTTTGCCTCTGGTTTAGGATGGGTTAATATAGCCCTTTTATATTGTCCTAATTGTTTTGGCAGCTTACTTGATTTGACTGCTAATTATATTAATTGGTAATGAGTCAAGTATATATAAAAGTGTTTTTACTGAATATCTGATGTAAAACCTGAGGAAGCGTGTTTGGATACACGTGAAAGCGCTCGTTATATTTGTTATATAATAAAATAAGTTTTAATACTCCATTTCATTGTGGTGGTTTCTACCTGGTTGTTTTGCTAGACTTATACTGATTTGTGCTACCACTACAGATGGCTCCTAGCCTTACACTGATTTGTGCTACCACTACAGATGGCTCACAGAATTATTCTGATTTGTGGTACCACTACTGATGGCTCCTAGCCTTATACTGATTTGTTCTACCACTACAGATTTGCCCCCAGACTTATTCTGATTTGTGCTACCACTACAGATGGCTACCAGATTTATACTGATTTGTGCTACCACTACAGATGCTCCCAGACTTATTCTGATTTGTGCTACCACTACAGATGGCTCACAGACTTACAGTAATCTGTTCTACTATTAGGGTCGCTTATCTTCAAAGAACTGGAACCGTGTGCCTTTCTAGCTCATGCTACCAAACTCCAGTCTAAAACCAACCTCTACAACCTCTGCAATCTCTCCCAGTTAACTCTTTCAGTCTGGAGATCCCAACCCAAACGCTATTGTACTGTCCACGCCTTCTTTCTCACACACAATCTCTTGTAATCCTTCCTTCCTCATCTAAAAGAAATCACCTCTTTCCCCACTTTCATAGCACAACAGAAAAGACACTTTCATAAAGATCTGACTGCATGTGCTTTTAATTGAATATATCACCTAACTCCTCTCTCACCTACATTACTTCATAGGTTCATAGGTTCATACTAGGCTATCTGCCCTAGGGCATTTATAAGCCTAGCCAGACTGTGTTTGGCCTTCGCCACCCATTTTAAATTAATTTTGCTATGCCTTTTTTTGAGGTTAGTATACTGTGCCTCTGTCTAACAGTGACACAGAAGTGAAAGCCAGGGTAAATCTACGATCTCCCATCCACTCATCAAGATTCCTCTTGAAGAGAGTCAATGTGGGACTCTGCCTAACCTAGACTGGGATTTTATTCCAGAGCGAAGGGAGCCTCTGGGTTATGAATCTGTCCCTCCAGCATGTCCTATTTATTTCAGTGCTGAGGTTCAAGTCTCTCAAGTGCGTAGCTCGATGGGATTTGGATTTTCTGAGGTGCAGCATGTCCATTAATTCCGAGTTGGACATGGCTTTATACATCAGGCACAGATCGCCTCTAAGCAGGCGGTATGCCACTGAGTAGAGCTGGAGTTTCTTTAACGGGCAGCATATGGCATCTGTTTGAGCCTTTTGATCCTCTTGGTGAGCTACTTTTGGGGTCTTTCCAGTTGCTGCAGGTGTCTGGTAAGGTACATCCCAAAAGGGGCATTGTACTCAATTATGGGCCTGATGAGGGATGAGTAAAGAGGCACGATGACTTCCCCTGATCTAGATGTGAATCCCTTCATGATTAGGTGGGCTATATAAAATGTTTTTCTAACCACTTTGGCCACGTGGTTGTCAAATGAGAGATTGCTATCAACTTGGGACCCCAGGTCCCTAATGACTTCTTCTGTACTTAATGGATTACCACCTATGTGGTAATTTGTGGGCACTTTGTTTTTGCCAAAGGGGATGACTATACACTTTTTGGCGTTTAGCTTGAGGCCATGGCTCTGGCACCAGTTGTCTGTTTCTATGAGGCCCTTTTGGAGGATGCTTGTGTCGGCTGGAGAGTTGATTATGGCACCCAGTTTGCAGTCATCTGCGAACTTGATCAGCCACAGTCCTTCCGTATTGGCCTGTACCGCCGAGAAATATATACCAAACAAGAGAGGTCCCAGGACTGAGCCTTGTGGGATGCCACTTGTAACTGGTTTGGAGTCTGACATGGCTCCAGCAATTCTAACCATGTGGGTTCTGTCCTTGAGCCAGTTTGCAATCCATCTAGTGACAGAGGGGTTTATATTTAAGCTAGTGAGCTTATCTATAATGCCCGAGTGGCTTTTGCGAGGTCCAGGTAGGCTGTGTGGACCATCTTCCCCTCGTCAATGGCCTTGGTGACTGTTTCAAAGAAATCGACCAGGTTTAAGAGGCAGGATCTGTCCTTAACAAAGCCGAACTGGGTAGGATCCAGTGTCTGTAGGTCCCCAATATCTTTATTTATGAGGTCCATAATGATCCTTTCCATAGCTTTGCAGACCAAGCTAGTCAGGTTTATGGGGCGATAGTTTCCAGGATCCATTGAGGCACCACCTTTGTGGAGAGGGACCACATATCCTGTAGTAAGGCTAAGATTGAACAGTAGTTTTATGTTTGGGATTAGCTCTTCTTGGAGTTCATGTAGGACGCAGCCTGGGACACCATCTGGTCCCATTGATGCTGTGTTTTTTGCTTTGGAGAGGGCGGCTCTTACCTGAGCATCTGAGATGTCAGGGGGGGCAGCACTCTGTTGGGATAGATATTTGCCCTTTTGGTGGGGGGGGGGGGGGAGAAGTTTGCACTGAACCTGTCAGCTAGGATGTTGGCAATGTCTGTGGGTTCGGTGTATTTTTTGTCATTTTGGACTAATTCTGAGCATATCTGGGAATTCCCACCCAGGTTCCTAACATAACTAAAGAAAGCCTTGTGATTATCCTTAGTGTCCTGTGCAATTTTTCTCTCGAAGCTGGCCTTAGACGATTTTATGAGTGCCCATAGTTTTTTGCTAATACTGATCAGAGATGCCTTCCCTTTTGGGATTTTGCTCTATCATGTAGTAGCTTCCTCCTTCTATTGTATAGTTTGTTTATGGCTGGGGTCCACCAGACAGGATGTCTGCCTTTGGAGGATTGGGTCTTGGTTTTATTTGGGATTGCATGATCCATGCATTCCTGAAGGTGTTCATAGAATGCATTTATAAAGGATTCTGCGGTCTGGGCCATATTTTCCACAGGCCCGGGGGCTTTGAAGGATTCCGCCTCGGTTTTGAGGTGTGTGAAATTTGCTTTAGAGAAGTTTTTCACTGTCGTTTTCTGGGCAGGGGTGGGGTCGGGATGTGAATATCCAGTGAGATTAGTTTATGGTCTGATCTTACCAGTGAGGGATACACTTTTGGTCTGGAGCATAGTGTCCCCATGTTGGTGATGATCAGGTCCAGTATGTTTTCCCCTCTTGTGGGAGTGGTAACAAGTTGTTCCATAGCATTTGAGTTTATAAATTCTAGGAACCTTTGGGCTAGGGTGTTGGAGCTAGAGTAATGCTCCCAGTCTATGTTTGGGTAGTTGAAATCGCCCAATATAATGGTGTTTGGAGATACCTTCATATTTTCCAGTACTCTCAGGAAGGCCGAGTGGGGTTGCTGTGTTTGGGAGGGTGGTCTGTAGCAGGCTATAAACTGGAAGGCAGTTTTACCCACTGTTAGTTGCACATGGATAGTCTCTGATGCTTCATGCTGTGCCACCAACCTGGAGGTGTGGGTATCTTTGACGAATATTGATACTCCCCCTCCTTTTGTGGTTCGGTCCAAGTTTTGGGGCCGAAAAGCATGGTATGAGGTATAACCTGGTAGTGCTGGGATGCTCTCGGGAGCCTTGAACCAGGTTTCTGTTACTGCACAGATATCAATGTTCTCCATGCTAAGGAGAGTTTTGAGTGCGTGCATCTTGAGGTTTAGACTTCTGGCGTTGAGTAGCATTACTCTTAGTTTCTTATCCCTTGTGATACCTATGGAGGTGGGTTTGTCTTTTGAGCCTTGCCTAAAAAAGGCACTATGGGGGTAGCAAGAGCCTTTGCCAATATCTGAAAGCCCAGGGGTGACAGGAGCAAGCCGTCCCTAGCGAAGCATCGTGGCTTGTCGAGCATGTCATCCCAGGCTGACAGGCATTGGATCCCCTTTGAATGACACCAATACTTAAGCCAATTGTTGAAATTGATCATCTTGTCTTCATATTGTGGCATCATTCTTGGTGAGGGTAAGATGCTACTCAAAGTCAGGGTCATACCAGCCTGGGCTACATGCTCAGAGAGCTCCTCTATGTCTCTTTTCATGTAGTCCAGGGAGGCACGTCTCAGGTCATTCACATCAGCATGGACAATGACTGAATCATATTTGTACTTGCCTTGGAGTGACCTGAGTGCTTGTGTTATGTGGCGGATCCTAGCACCCGACAGGCAGCTTACTGTGACCTTCTCCTTGTTCAGCCTGGTGAGCGGGACGTCAGTGTGCCTGACGATAGAGTCACCTATTACAAGTGTATCAGGTGTGTTGTTTAGCCTTAAGGGCTGTGACTGTTCGCACACTGGCTTTGTGAGCTATGTGTTGCACATGTTTTGTTTTGGGGTAGCGGTTGCTTGGGTGTCTGCTTTGGAGGTCTCTGCTGCTTAGGCAGATTTTTATTTAGAGCCTCCGAGTATGTTTTTGTGTGTTTATGTGTTTGGTTTGTTGTCATGGTAGGTCTATGTGAGACTGGAATTGTAGTGAGTGTGGTTTCCTTCTCCTCCTGACTGGTTACACCAGTACTGAGTTGAGAGAGCTTAGCCTCCAGTTTGGCTATATGGTTGCATCTCTCACATGTGTTGGAATTTGTTGGGAGGAGGAGAGGGTTGTCTGTGTACATGAGGCAGTTGTAACATTGCCTCAAGATTCCCAGATTCACCAGCTGGACCGGAAAGGAGATTGACAACTGACCTTTGGACATGCTAGAATAGTATTGGGAATTCCTTCATAATTGAAAAAAAGGGCCAATGGGGAACAAGGTAATCAAGGGGAGTTTGTGAGGGTGTAGTGCTTTTAATTTTTTAGAGCTGACTTATATAATTGCTTTGGCGAGCAAGTGCCAGGTAACTTAAATGCAATGTGTTACAGGTAACTTAAATGCAAAAACAACAAACAGTAACTTTAAGTGAAACAAGGAAATAAGTACAGTAAGCAATACAGATATCACTAGGGATCCACAGAAGTGCTAAAAGGCTGCGTTTTAGGTGGAATTAGCGTTTCAGGGAAATAAACAAACAACAAGCATACAAACAAAGCTAAATTCAGCAGGCCTGGATCTAGTCTATGCTACAGCAAACAAGGTGTACCAATTTCAGTAAGAAACTGTTAGAATATGCAGGCTCTATAAGCCTTTAACCAGAAATTCCCAGCTCAGAAGGGCAGAGTCCAGCCTCTCCTCCCACAAGAGTGCAGACCGCGATCCTTCTTAATGTAAAATAACTGGCCTGAAGTCCAAGTGCTTAAACCAGAACTAATACACTTTTAGAATAACAGACACTGAGCCCTCAATCAGCAGTTCCCAACTTAGAAGGATGTAAGCTACCTGTCCTGCCACCACAGTGCAGGCCACAAACCTTCCTAATGTAAAACAACTGGTCTGAAGCCCAAGTGCTTAATCCAAAAGACTTAGAAATGATAGCTACACTTTAATCAAGTTACTACCAAGCAGTAATAAATACAACTGAATACTTTAAAGAATGCCTGGATTAGTGCTCAAGTTATACAAACAAAGCTAGATTCAGCAGGCCTGGATCTAGTCTATGCTACAGCAAACAAGGTGTACCAATTTCAGTAAGAAGCAGTTCAAATATGCAGGCACTATAAGCCTTTAACCAGAAATAAACTTCTTCTTCCACCCTCTTTTTACACCTGCTGCTTACCTCACATATTTACTACCAAAATTAATCCACATTTGTTTTTGTCTTCTGTTAATAACATTTGCTCATTATTTCACTTTTCTGTAGTGCTCTCTACCTTATGTGATTGCTCCATAGTTGTGAATTAGTTCTGTTTTTTTTTTTTTTTTTTTTTGTAAATGTTCACCCAGACTGTGCCTGAAAATGGACTATTTTGATCAATGTACTACCCCAGTAAACAATTAAAATAAATAAGTATATAAGTAAGTAAATAAGTAAAGCTACTGTGATTCAAGGATGGAATAAAATGTGAAAACTCTTGTAATGGAAATGCTGTCTCTTTTAATGAACATGGACAATCCTGACATTCTTTATTTTTTCAGTCTGGAAGATTTTCTAGAACAATATTAATTTAAAGAGAAACAATGCAAAAAATAATCTTGAAATGGGTTTGGATAAGCTTTGTGTAGTGGAAAGATTCTGAGATATCTGCTTTTGTAATACTTGGAATACTGGGAAAGTAGTCAGGATTTGAAAATCCCTACAAGGCTCCCTAAAACTGTGTGCACATTGCAGTATGATGCACACATGACAGAGTAGAGCCATGTAAATATGATAAACATTGTGGCATGCTAATTACTGCATACGCTGCTGAACTGTGTCGTAATCAACAAATTTAGGATAGTAGACCTGTTCAACAAGCTATAAAGCAATCATATACACTTATTGTAATCTTCTGCCTTGTACTCCAAAGCCTATTGGAATACAGCCATGGAGACTACACTGCAGGGAAAGAATGTTAGGGGCTGCTGCTGCTCTTCTGCATGAGTATTTGCAACAGGCTCAAGTCTATGCTGCTACTGCTGCTAATGATAGACCTCGGGGAAGGAGGAGAAGGGTATATACACCCTGTTTAACTTTTCATGGTCTGCATGAGGTGGAAATAATCGAGTGCTACAGAGTGGATAGAGACATACTCCAGGAGCTCTGCAACCTCTGTCATCCTCACCTGATAACAAGGATAAACCAAGGGGAACTCATACCTGTGCGGACCAAGATATGTGGAGCACTTAGAATATTAGCTACAGGAACCTTTCAATGACCCATAGGCGACATGCTGGGGATATCACAAGCATCAGCATCCAGGATCCTACACCAGTTTCTGAATTGGTACAGTATGCTAGTGACTATATATATTTCCTCCTTACCACTGACGACAGAGCTAGAATTATGCAGGAAGTCTATTCCCATAGGACACTTTCCTGAAATCCTGAGTGCCATAGATTGCATGCAAACTGCAACCAAAGTACCACCCGGGGAACAGGGAAGGGTCTACATCAACAGAAAAGTGTTCTATACCATTAACTGCCAGATCGTGTGTAATTCTAGGAGAATCATCCTGAATATGTGTGCTGGCAACTTCGGCATTTACCATGACCCCCATATCTGGCACACCTCACAGGTCTAGCAGAGGCTTTCCAGGGGTGATGTTCCACAAGGCCATTTACCGGAGGATGCAGGGGATGCACTCAAACCATGGCTGATGATGCCCATCATAAATGCATCCATACCCACAGATGAATGCTATAATGAAGCACATGATAAAACAAGAAATATCATAGACTATGTGCTTGGGCTATTGAAGTCATGATTTTGTCACCTAGCTACATCAGAGGGGTGCTCTGCAGTATAATCCCAGTACTTGTACTTAAACTATCACAGTCTGTGTTATCCTATATGATATCATCCTGTGAAAATAGCTGCAGCATGAACTCCAGGGGCTAGCAGCAAATGTCCCACCACCACTGGTAATGTAACTACATCCACACATAGGAGACAAGTCAGAAGGGGAGCCCCCAGCTGCTGTGGGTGTAGTTAGTCATAGATGTGCACAATATACCCTTGCCCTGGCCAAGAGGCAATGAATAATGCACATGCTAACCACCTAAGAGGTATACCATTCATTTTATACACATACATACAATAAAATTGATTCCAGGAAGTGCTCACAACCTTTACTTACCCATGTTATGGCTGCATACTTGTAGCATCAGACAGAGTCAGCCCTGAATGACAACAGATATACCTGTAGGACTATATACGTGCTGAAACTGTAATAAAAAATAAATGTGTAAGAACATGAATTAATGTCAGATACCTGCCTAACTGGTACTTGTAGATGTAGCTAGGTTGAATGTGTGTAAGTTGTTCAGCAATACCATCAGCATCTGACATGATTGGCATCTGTAATATATAGTTATACAGTTTACCAAATAAACTGGTCCATGGAACTGAAATAACCATTATAGAAAAAATATTCCAAAAGTGTACTTATCCCAACACTCCCACAAGTGGAGCAATAAGTATGATTGAAAACTGTCTCCTCCCTTTCAAGTTCCCTAGCTACAATATTACCTTTCAGTGTAGATTCAGCCCTCTGAGTGCTCTGAAGATGCTCCTCCTTAGAATTGTTGAATACCAACATTTTGACTTTGTGTTAGCAGATATAAACATATTGTAGCCTCTACACCACTGTTAGGCTTGCAACTGTAAATGATTACTCTTCTGAAGCAAAACACAGTAATGCACAGACACCTTTCACTTAAGTGCGTGTGTCAGTGAGGATACACTTATAAAGTGTGGAACTACGTGCAGTGACCTTTTAAACAAAACCAAACACCCAGCATGTATATTTCCCTGGCATAACCGAACAGTTTTTTGCTGAAAACTACTGTTGACTGTCATGCATTTGTAATATGAGAGAATATGCACTAGAAATTACGTGTTTTAGTAGAGCAGAGATAAGGGATTTCCAGAATGCAAAGAGAATGTTGATCTGCAGTTTTTCAAACATATTCATAAATAATGTGTGACCACTCACTCCATAATATACGTTATGTACTAATTTACAATCAAGTGAGAATGTCCAATTATTGATGCCGTGCTCTCTAGACTGTATAACTGTATAGGTAGGAGGTTTGAATCCAGCAATGATTGACTACTGTGACTGTGTTTGTCTATTGTGTGTGCAGAGAAAGCTTCTAATGCATATAGGATATGTAGCTGTGTATTGTTATTGTGCTCTTTAACCACCTTCTTTCTGTTTTAGAAGAACATCACCATATTAAACAATGGTGATATCATCCATTCAAATGTACAATAGTAAACCAACATCTCGTGCACTGTGTGCAGTTCTAGCAATGTTCTGTACCTTGTGATCTTAGGTAGTCAATTCAAATCCAGCCATTACTCCTTAGACTCACTTGCGTCAGTATGACTGTGAATGTGCAGGTAGGTAACGATGTTGTCACCCAACTATCTGCTGTGTACATGTATGCCTAGGGATTCCTATTACAGGAATTTCTGCTCATATTTCACACAGAAGTACTTTATTGGACAATTATGCCAATGGATGAAGTTTAGCTTTCCTAAGAGAACCATTTAGGCTTTTCCTGTGGCACGAGGAAATGGGACAATATTTTGTATGCTGTTGCATTAGTAACACATGCATTCAAATCCGTGATTATCCACACGTTGTGTACTACTGACATTCTCTCCTCACAGTGGCAAATGCATTATGCTTTACATGTATTTGGTTATACCTAACAGGCGTCAATCTTTTGTGAGAAATAGATGTATAACAACAGTTTTTCAAAGAAATTACTGGCACACATGTCCCTTCCAGTAATAACATATCATGGCTTTAATTTTAGCAACACTTGCACCATGGCATTTCATTCTTCACAATATCATGTAGTTCCTGTTGTTACATAGTCAGGTGTTCAAACCCCACACTGACTGCTAGCATTGTGTGGCCTTACACTGTAATGCATGAATGGTATCCACCATAGTTATAATGTATACAGTTACAGTGCATCTCCTAGAAATTGTTTGCAACACAATCACATGATATAATGACTTCACATAGGTGGAGTCTCACACCTATGTTAAGACTTCCACTGCGGTGCATGTGATTCATACACCTCATTAGTTGGTAGACTTGAATAGCTTGCTATTCAGTTCCAGCAAAGGGCAACTTTATATGAACAAACACTGCATTGTGTTATGATGATGATGATGATGATGATTATTATTATTATCAACTTTTACTTTGGAGAAATAAATATGAATTCATTTTGTAATTTCCCGGCAGTGAAACAGTTATTCTATGAATGTCATGGTGTAAGTGCTCCTGTGGCACATGCATTGAGTGATGCATTGTATAAGCACATCTAGGGAAATGTTATTGTGCAAAACTGCAGGAGCAGCTTCCTTTGCTAAGAAATATTGATATTGTACTGCTCACAGTTGTGTGAATGGTAACATATTTACCTCCTTGTCATCATTTTGACAAAATAATGTTATATAAATTATCATCAAATATCTTTTCTGAATACACATTAATTTCAGTTATTTGTGGCAAACTTCATTGCTATATCCAATGGCAGAAGCAGTCAGTATACAGCTCTGTAGAGTGTGTAGTATGATAGGCAGGGATTTGAATCTGGTAACATCTGTCTATCAGATAACTGTCAGACAGTAATGGTAAAAAAAGTATTTAAGGCACAGTCAGGGGGCCACATTTCTAAGATACATCTTCCAAGGTAGGGGATCCATACCCATTGCAATAGGAAAGTGCTGTAAGCCCTTCAAGTGTATTTGTCATGACACACACAATATGCCTATTTCTATGGCATTTAAGGCTGATACACAGCTTTCTGATACCTGCCCTGGCATATGTTCAAGTTTGGCAAGATGCTAATGTTGACAATGTCATTGATTGTTCACATGCATTACTTAATTTCCAAATAGTAACACTCTGTATTGCATGTCTTTCTCCAAACATTTACATATTACTGTAATTCTTTTCTACACAGAGTAGAGCTCTGTAGAACATGCCTACTTACATGATACTTTTTACTGTATGGAATGATGCAAGATCTTCATAAAGTGTGATTGGGCCCATGCCAGAATGCTTCCTTGTGTGTTTGTGTTGTTTACATGCTGTTATGGCAATGTTCACTTAAATTTCTTGTGAGTATGTCCAGTATAATCATGCAGTAGATGTGATTCATTTATGAACTGGGACCTTGAAGTAATGAAATGTCATCAGATCTGAGCTGTAATTTGTCACTTGTGTATTTTGAATATTATTATATTACTGTTTATGATTTGCATGGATATACATCATATGCTTATCAAATACATGTTTAAATGTAGTATACCCATTTGTTATGGTTGCAAATGACAAAAAAATGGCCAGAGAATGTTCCTTTCTGATGTGCATTACACAACAGATTTAGGATTAATTTCTTCTTCTTGCATATATGTGATGAAGTGGAGAATATAGCAGTGCTGTCAGTCAGCACCACACATTCCCTGTATACACATCATATTCAATAAATGCAGTCTATGCAAATAGCCCCAGTCTATCTACTGTCCTTGCTATTATCTCAAATCAGCATGTTATTAACATTTATATTATGTTTACTCTCCTTTGTTATACTGTTGTTCTGTGTCACATTCTTTGTTAGTATGTCCATTATGTGCATGGATCAAGAATTTTGAACAGGATTAATTATTACTATATCAATATGGAAGTATTTCTGTTAAAAATGTTTCTTTGTGACATAAGCACATTTGCAGTATCTGAGTGCATTTCTCCATTTACCATGCCCTCTTAATTATGTCTACACCAACAGCTTTGTATTCTGTGTACATTCTCCACATTTAATGCTCCCTGCATCTTAATTCTTGTAATCAACTCGCCCTTCCTTCATATAAGTTGCCTGTGTGTACTCGCATAATAGGTTTTGGTACAGGCAGGCCTTTTTGTTTATATTGTGTGCGTATTTTACCTTGCATCTTTTCATGGCTGCCAAGACTTGTGCCGGTCATGAGAAGGTACTTATGAATGAGTGCACACAATGAGCAGCACGCATATTCAATGACCACTGCTGCTCATCGATCTAATGTTCTTAAATCATGTCGATTTTGCACAAAACCTACACAGTTTTGACGAATCTCAGGGGGAACTCTAATACCAGCATAATCTGCAATGTGCTAGTGTGATATGGGTAGTTTATTTTAATAAACAATATAGTCCTTCATTTTCTTGCTTGCCTCATGAGAAAGTACATACATATTGTATATCAGTAAGGTTCATATTACACTTTTTTTGCAAAAGTTTCATAAAAAAAAAGACATGCACTGAAGGACTGCACATTTACTTAGGACTGCAAAACTCGGGCTGTTACCCAATACCATTACTCTCAGTTCTCCAGGATTTTTCAGAAGAGCATTCCTGATTTCCTTGATAGTTTTACCTTTGTAAAACCTTTGACATTCTGGCTAATCCTTATGAATTACAGTCTGTCATCAAAGCCAGACATTAATATCTCATAAGCCTTAAACTTCAGGAAATGTTAACTTGATGGAACAGGTGGTGCTCTATTATCTTTCAAAGGGAATTAGGATAACAATTAACCACTTTAAATGAAATATTGTCCCTGATTTGGGGCCTTTGCTCCACATTATTTGTGGCTATGTGCAGATTATTGAGCAAACTGTGAAGTACACTGAGTACGCAAACTTTGTATAAACAAAATACAGATAGAGCTAGAGATGAAGTGGCATTAACAACAGCTGGAAAAATAAGCTAAAGAAAAACATCTTACATTTTATCCAAGAAAGAAAAGACAAGAGTAGACTTAGTTCTTGAAACTGCTACACTCAGCAAAAGTAGTGTCTCACATACCGAGTAACAGACAGTGACAAAATACCAGGATTTGCAAGCATAAATGAGCAATATGGAAGAAACAATATCTGGATAACAGTAGTAGGAGCAACATGGCAAATAAAAAAGAATTTGCAGTCATACTTACACATGCTACTAATACATGTAATTCCGTATGCACTACAGAAAGAGGCAAGTCTGGATAAATTTCAAGTGCTGTTTACATCAAAGACTGAAGCCAAACATATTCATAAACTCTAAACATGCACTAACTTATGAATGGGGACTGTTCCATTCATGGTATTAGAAATCCAAAACACCTGGAGAAATTAAAAAAAAAACTAGACCTGCATGTAGGATCAATGTAAGTAACATTTTCCTAGAGTAAGCTGCCTAACAATACAAGGTTCTGATAGCAGCTCGACATGTTTTATGGTATTTGATCACACACTACAGTACTGAACAATCATTATATAAATGTTGCCACAGTTTATTCCCTAGCTACACTTACAGGTTTAGCATGATGTACATTGGGCACATTTTACCTTTCCAAAGCACATATATATTTCCTGTCTATACAAATCAGCATCTGATTAATATGTTTTAATGTACTACAAACTAGTTCTCCTATCACAAAAACATTTGGTCTGGCAGCTACTCTCTCCTAACATGGTTACCATAGCCTAGCCATCCACCGAGTTGAGTATTTATCTAATTCTGGTCATTTAGAGCACACAACATTAATGCAAATACTATCCAGCATATTATATTATCAGAAGACTTTGGTATAGGATATGTTTAACTCTGCTAAATAGCTGGAAGGATAATGTTACTAGTTTGTGTCCACTATGAGAATGCAACAAATAACTCAATGCCAGTTACCTGGATAAGTTAACATCAGTGACAACCATACATCTCAAAACTCTGGGTGGCATTGGTGAAGAAAAACAGCATTTGTGACTATGGAATGGTTTCATATATTGCCCCCCCCCCCCCAAGCCTCACTATCTTAAATATATATATATATATATATATATATATATATATATATATATATATAAAACCACAAGGCTGCATAACTATGGAAAAAACAAAACAGCATGAAAAAAACCCCAGCTCATATGACTGTGAACTCATAGTACAGCTGAATAGTGTGAAACCCTCATTGTGGTACCCATATATTCGAGGAGCTAGGATCATGCAGACAGTATTCAAGAGTTATTAATAGAATGTTAGAAATCTTAGGATTTTTTAATAATTTAATGCTTTTTGCAGCACACAGTGACAAATGTATACATTCTTATCATTTTAAATCATGATGTGACATATTTTCAGGTCTATTATATTAAATAATAGTGAATAAACAAATACAATTAGAACAAACACTTCTCAAATCAATGAATAAAGAACAAAATAAAATAGTAACTATGCACTGCTAAAAGTTTACTTTTATTAAAACTGCAAAACAACAAGTTTTTGAAATGTATTCCTTTTTCAGGTCAAGCAGAGCCATTAAAGTTACAAATCTTAAAATAATATCTGAGTTAATCTGTAAACAATCAAATCAGTCAAATCAGTTTATCAATTTGTTATGCAAAACCTGCATTTTATTCTCAACACATTTACTATTTTAGTTCTATACCTTTCGGTGACACTTCTGAGAGCAAAAAGAAAAAAAATATATGTCTGAAATGAATGCATCAATCAGTCATATTGGATCCAGCACAAATACCTGTCATATTTCAGGTGTAACTGCCTGACTCTCAACTGTCCAGATTTTCACAGAATGCCCAGATTTTCTACATCATATTTTTTGCCTATTCCTCTTAAAATTTGTGATTTTTCTGCCAAATCACTGGGATGATCTGATCTAAATAATAACATATGTTTGAGTTTCAGACTTCATATATTTCAGAAAAATGCCTATGCTAAGACCAATATTATTATTCTAGCAACTTTCTAAGTTTATAAGAGCAGTGTTTAAAATCTGTCCTTATTTTGGACCTTAGTCCCCCCATTATGTCAAGCTTTGTCCATATTTTTGACGTAGTATGTGTAACTGTCATTATTTCTGGCATTGTCAGTCTCAAAGCAATACCCTATAGCATCCCATTTAGGCATGGCACAACCACATTTCATAGTCTTGATTTCACATCTAATCTTTTCAGCTTTTGTAGTAACAACCTGTATTGGTCTGTGCAAAGTCCCTGGTGAAATTCAGGTAAACTGAGTCTTCTAGAGTTCTTAACCCAATCAAGTTGTCATAACTCAGCTATAAAAAAAGTTCTCATATAACCCAGCTGTTAAATTGGATCAATCTGGGCTGAAAGCTTTTTCTGATCATGAACCTATGTTAGCTGTTGTCCCAGAGGTTATTTCCCTCTAGAAACCAAGTACCAGACTTCTCCTCGGGATTTTATTTTTGACTTTGCCCTTATATGCAGTGGTAACATACTTTTGGCCTTTCATTCCATAATCACGTCATGAGTGACAAGAGATCTGTTGAAAACAATGGTCAGGAGATCAGCTAGCACACTGACCAGACTCCTGATGACCCCAGAAGGCAGCATATCTAGCCTGTGCTTTATCCATCCTTAGGGAAAGAATTTTTTTTCCAATATTCTCCTTTTGCATCCTGTTGCTTGCACCTTATTCTTCTCGCTTTGCCATATCTCCCACCCAGTATGTTACTCCTGCATTGCTTTTCCCTGTAAAGACTAAAGTAATTATTTATTTATTCATTCCCTTTTCTGTTTACTAGTTGTATGCGATTCCCCCTCACCATCTTTACACAATATTGGTAGCTATATTTCTCCTCTCTTTTCTCCTGCTGTGTACCTAAAGAAGCCTTTGTGCTCACCTCACAACTTTTGCCCCCTTTTAGCTCATATCTTTGCTGCCTGCAATTCCATTGCTGCTTTTCTACTTGGCTCCATGTGTTGTGATTCTTCTGTTTCTCTGCCCTCCATTCCACCTCTTGTATGCTGTGGCTTTTCTTCAATTTCTAGCTTCATCTTCCTGTGTAGCTACATCAGCCATCTCTTACTTGTCCATAGTCTTGAGTATTGCATTCCTGACATATTATCATAGGTTGTTCATTCCCTTATTCTGTTCCCATTCCATTAGCCCAGCCTTTATCCTTTCTTTTAGTTTATTAAAAGTCACTGTCCTAATGTCCCAAACCACCTCTTCCTTCTTCTTTTGCTCTAAGCCATACTGTGTCACTACTATTGTTGGATTTTACTTTTAGCTGGATATCTCTGCCCCCCCCCCCCCCACCAACACCTTGGCAAGAGCCACAATAAAAATGTTGTCCTTTCTAATATAGTTTTGCAACATTTGGCTGAGCCACTCATGGTCCAAGTCAAGAATCAATGCCTACTTTCTCTCTGCTGTGCAGCTCAGAATCTCTCCGTCTGCTCGGGGGGTGGGAGGTTCACATCCCATGTAACTGTAATCCTGTTCCTTATCCTTCTCCCTTTATGTGTTTGAGGGTAGATGCAATGTATGATTTCACCAGCTAGATTAACAACCAAGGCACTTAACCACAGATTGTGACCTCTTGTCCACTATATTTCCTCTTCCACCCATCTTTTCCCAACCACTAACCAAGTCTATTGGCCACTTGTTTTGTCTTCTGCAGTTCCATGCTGCCCTTTCTTGTCTAGCTAGTATGTCCATTATCATTACTATTTTTTATTTATTTACATTTCATTCATTCATTCATTCATTCATTCATTCAATTCTTTCTTTCTTTCTGTTTGCTTACATGGATGGTATGACTGGGCTAAAACTCATTTCTAGTTGAGGCCTGCAGATAAAAGCACTAGTATTAGCTTAAATATGCACTTACATAGTTGCAGAAAGGAGAGGTTATATAGGTACAAAGAAAAACTAACAGGAAATGCCAATAATGTGCAACAATGTCAACTATAACTTCAAACTTCTCCTTCGTGGGCTTTCCAATTCTCTGCTAATCCCAAACCCTCTGCCACCACAGAATTCACAAACTAAAATCAGTGTTCTGCATTCTGACATATCATTCACCTCTCTTCATAGGATGATAAGTTCATACATAAGTAATAAGCTAGCTACCCTTGACGGCCAATTTAAGCCTAGCCAGTTTCCCATTTTATGCTTGAATTAACCTATCCCATTTGGTTATAGATTGGCCTTACCCATCCCGTGGTCAGTAATTATATATTACCCCTAATGAGAATAACTGAGATCATACCATAGATGATTTGAGGGGAAAAAGCATTTAAGAGCTGCCTCTTTCCATTAGTAGTACCAGACGGCAGTGGGCTAAAATTTCTGTTTCCCATCCATAGATCTAAGTTGCACTTGAATATGGACAGAGATGAACTTTGTTTTATGTAGATGGGGAGTCTGTTCCAGAACACCAGTATCCTCTGCAAGATATACTTGTCCCTCCAAACCATTTTATTGACATTGCAGTAGAGGCTTACATCCCTAAACTGAATATTTCTGATACCATTTGACTTGCTGATGTGCACCTTTTGCTCAGCCTGTCCATTTTCTATCATACTGTCCCATTCATGGACCTAATATATTTCTTCCACTCTGTTATATTTTTAATTGCATAGATGTATTTACTCATTAATTAGGCCTTTCTAGCACAAATATACCTTCTTGCAGCCTGATCAGCAAGCTCCAGTCAAAATAAAACTAAAGGACTAATGATTAGCTCTTAATCTTTTAATCCCATGGACAATGACAATTGCTCCTTTTAACATTATTTTTATCTTCTGGTGCTGCAACTTGGCCATCAATTTCTAGGTCTCCCTCAAATATTTCTGGTCTCCTCTCCTGGTATTAACTATCCAGTGGGGATGCCAGCTGCCAGGATAGCATAGTGATGTGCAAAGTGGATTTGCAGTCTGCAGCAGCTGGAGGCAAAGAGGATACTAGTAGCCTGCCTCATCACATATGCTTACTTCATAAGAGGTTTTTTTTCTACTATGCCCTAGCAATCCTTGATGTGCTGGGCTGTGTATTCCAGGAGGGTATGCAATGTTTCCATAGTAAAGCTACCTTCGCCTGCATGATGGCATACTAGTCACTGATAACTTACATGCTTCAACATTTGCCTATATTGTCACAGGCTTCAGTATCACCACAAAGTACACAACTGAGGCATGTCCCCTCCTTGCCTCTACTGTCTCATTTCCTGCAGCACTGGCAAACCAGCATTGGCAGTTCAGTTCCACAAACACTGCCTAGCTCCTTCAACATCTAAGTCAATATTTGGTCTAAGGTCATCTGAGTCAAAGTGCTTTGGTCCTTTTATGCAATGAAGCCAGGCAAAGCAGCCCAGTTCACTTGCAAATTCATACACCTTTTAGAAGCAATACATTATTTTATTTTATCTGTAAGCCATCTGAGCAAGTCAGAGATCCCTTTTTATCAACAACATAGACCATGAGAGATAAACATTACAAATACATACATATGTACATAACTAAATAACTACCTAACTAAGGTAACAAGTGCAGCAGTTGTTAATATTGACATAACACAATACAAAAGGGTATACATTTAAGCAGTAACTGAGGAGTAGGTGTTGGTATATGAGGATTTACCCATGTTGGCGCAGTTTGATCATGAGGGTGAATAAATCTGCTAAAAATCTCAGTATTGAAGGTTTCAAGTGTACTCTAATGGAAATGGCTAAATCTTTTAAGTGTACCAAAACAAGCAGCAGACTCGTGAACGAAACCAAGTACCAAAACCTACTTATCCTGAAGCCAGAACAAAAAAACAGTAATAGGGACCAGTTTCCAGTAAACGCATTAGTAATGACTAAAGCAGTGTAAAAGTAGTCCAAAAAGCATTGCTCCAGACAAAGTTTAACGCTGTTTATTAGTCAAAAAAAGAGCGTTTTCGCCGTGGTTAAAACTACAGCTTCTTCAGAACAAAATAGTTTGAAAAGACCGCCTGCAACTATATAAATGATACGTGCACAGTGTGGCTTACTAATTAACAAAATTAAAGAAACAGTGCAGTTAAGCCAGGCTGTACGCACATCAGACATCAGTATATAAGTACATATTTGATAAAACTGACAAATACATTTAAAGCTACTTCAACAACTTTGTTTAAAATATCATTAATGTAACCTAATACAGTACTTTTAAGAATTAACTAGTTCAACACACATTTATGTTTAATAATATTAATACAAAAAAGTAAGCATTAAAATAAAAATGGAATGAAAATAAATAAAAGTACAAATGCAAGTAGGAGAAACTTTGTATTCTCTTCAATTTGATAAGTTGTTACACAACAATATCTGTATATCTCTATTATCTAGTGTGAACTGACATATAGAAGAATCATTAGTACAAAAACTATACCAAAAAATTGTTTATTTACCATGAAGTATATGTATACCAAAGTAAAAAACTTTAAAAATTACCTTAAATTTAGTATTAAATTTATTATTACTCATAATAAACTAGTGAAGTTTAGTTGACTAGTGTGGTCTAAATAAGACCGTAACTAGGCAAAAGTAAACAACAAAAATAACAAAAATAAAATGAATAAAGTAAATAGGTAATGATAACTAATAAATAATAATAATTAATAATATTGGAAACAGTCAATTATGAAAGTAAATAAATATACATGATCTATTCCTATGTGTATTGAAATAATAAATATAAAAATATTTGATAAATAAAAAAATGTATATGTATAAGAATATATAACCTTTATCAAAATAGTTAAGAGTCTAATTAAAAATTAATATTATTTCATGTAATTCCTCATCTTTAAAATACAAGAAATATTACAATGGTCATTCAGTCCTGGAATACAAAAAGTGTTCAACAAGAGTTGCCATTCCAACTCTCGGGTTTCTAATATAAGGCTGACAGGCCCTCCCCTTATAGTTTGTGGTACTACATCAATAGCAAGAAAGTTGAAGCTATGTCCCTCGTATTTAGTACAATGTTTTGCAAGGGTGTTTTCACATTTCTTAGTTCTAATTGCATACAGGTGTTCATAAATCCTGTCACGTAACTTTCTGTCCATTTTCCCTACGTAAAATGCATCACAGCAGTTACATAGGGCTAAGTAAACTATGGATTTGGATGTACAATTAAGTTTATGACGGATGTAGTATTTCTTGTTGTTAATCATAAAGGAGTTACAAGTTTTTACAAATTGGCAGCAATTACAAAACCCACATTGTGTGCAACCTTTAGAATTAATATTCTTGTTTGACACTTTATTGTTCTCAAGGATAGATTTAAGGTTACTCCCACGTTTGTATACAAACCTAGGCCTATCTCCTAGTTTTCCCAACAATTCTTCATTGTTTGAAATGAAGTGCCAGTTCTTGATCAAAATATATTGAATGTCATAAGAATTCCTGCAAAAGGTAGAAATAAAACTGGTAGAGGGAGTATCCATTTTAGTGCAGTTACTTCCATTAATGTTGTTCAACATACTTAATTCCTGTACACTAGTTTCAAGAGAGAAGTTTAATGTCTCTACTTCTAAGGTTTTACTATTAAGTAATGGGAGATAATATCTATTAAATCGCTTGATGTTCACTTCATCTAGAAGTTCTGAGAACAATGTCAATGGGTAATCTCTATTCATGAACATGTCCCTTAAGTTGTTACACTCAATCACAAATCCACTCTCCCTACTGCATATCCTAGCTGCTCTTATTAACTGCCCCTTAATTATAGCTCTTTTTTGCCTAAAAGGGTGTGAGCTTTTAAAGTGCAAAAAGGAGTTGCAGTAGGTGGGTTTTCTGTAAATTGTAGAATAGTATTCCAGATTTTCTATATCCTTACTTAGTTTCACATCTAGATAGTCTATTTCAGTCGATGAGAAAGTAGATGTAAATTTCAAAAAGGCAGTAGAGTTGTTCATCATTTCAATCAAATTAGATGCATCTTCTGCATTGCCTTTAAATAAAATAAACACATCGTCTAAATATCTAGTGTAAAATTTTATTTTCTCCATTATAGTTGTATTTTTGAAAATATGGTTCTTTTCCCAATGTGCCATAAAAAGGTTAGCGACGGTTGCACCGCATGGTGAACCCATCGCTATACCTTGTCTCTGTAAGTATACTTTACTATTGAAAGTAAAGTAGTTAGATGTTAAAATGATGTCTAAAAGTTCAGAGACAATATCAATCTCATTTCTTGAAGCACCAAGTTCACTAAGTATTAACGAAATCCATTCTACTGCCTCTAAATGTGGTATAGATGTGTAGAGGTCGACTATGTCGACTGTGAGAAAGTTTAAAGATTGGTCAAACTCAATGTTATTAATGTTATAGAGAAAAGCCCATGAATCTTTACATATACTTGGCATCAATTTCAAGTATTTTGACAAAATATTTTCAACTAGTTGTGCACAAGGGTAGGTTATTGATAAACGGCTGTCAATTAATGCCCGCATTGGTGGATCATGTAAGTTCTTGTGAATTTTTGGAATACCAAAAATCACAGGGTTTTTAGACATATTAATATCAATGTAATTGTATGTTTCTAAACCAATCTTGCCACTAATGAACATATCTCTAAAATACCCTCTGATCCTTGTTTTCGATATGTTCAGTTCATTCATTGAAGACAGGTTATAAGCTGTACTAGTTAATATATTTTCCATTTTTACAATGTAGTCATGGTTGTCAAAAATGACCAGCCTTCCTCCTTTATCAGGTTTTACCACTCTAGTATCTGAGGAGCATAAATGTTTAAAACAGCTCATTTGTTCAACTGTGATGTTATAGTTAAATACTTTTTCTTAGTTGTATATTCGGTGTGTAAATGCCTGATATCTACCTCACACACTCTCTCAAAGAGAGCTAAACTAGTGTGTAGGGGAGGGTTAAAAGTGCTTGCTAGTTTCAGCTTAGAGTCGTTAATAATAGCAATACTGTTGTCAAAAATAGTTTTAAGATTAAGCTTCCTAACATAGCACTTTAAATCAATAATTGTCTTAGAAAGATTACAGTTCCTTGTAGGGACAAAAGTGTTCCCATACGCTAACAGTTCAATCAAACAAGGATCTAGTGAGATACTTGAGAAATTATAAATGGTAAAGTCTCCTTTTTTGTTAGTTAATATTTGTAACTTGTTGTTGTATAAGACATTGTTTGTAGTACACTCAGGACCAAATAGTTCAATATTTTGGTCCATGTCAGTAATTTCAAGTCCATGTTCAGAAGCTGTTGATATCACTACTTCCGAGGATTGTTCCAATTCTTCTGTTGAACTTTTGAGTTCCGTGTACCTAAAAAATGCTTATTATTAGAGTTGTTGTTGTAATTGTTGTACCTATTATTAACATATTGGGGAGGGCCGAATATACATGCTACTTTGTTAAAGGTGGATTCAAGTTTGGTCGTAAGAGAGTCTGCAGGTTGATGAGAATCTGAGAGCCATAGAGAAGGGTTAGAAGAAGGTAGGCATGTGATAGAGCAATTTTTGCTTGAGGGAGAGAAAGGTTTTGTTTCTGTAAAGAAGGCAGAGTTTTTATATCCAATAAATGTTAATAAATCCTGTTCCTAAAACATCTACAAGTTTTCCCTATCTAGAATACAGGACATGAAGAACATTTAGCTAAATAGACAACATTCTTACTCTGGCAGTTATGATAGCCCTTTATGAGAATATGTCTTCCATTTAAATTAAAACTATCTCCAGTGACAAAATTGTGGGAACATTGGGAACACATCTCACACTTAAAATTACCAACCTTTTGAATGACAGCAGAATCCATCAACCTACCCCCATGTTCTAAAATTTCCGTAAAACATCTATCTCTTCTAAATACAAACTTTGGTTTCCTGATGAAATTCTTAAACATATTATTGTCAACTGTGAATAATTGCCAATTTGTTTCTATAAGTTGACACACCCTATAAGCATCCTTATTAAAAGTAGTAATAAAACATAAATTCGCATGTATGTTATCAACTCCAATATTGTTACTAACTATTGTGACTACTTGATTGGGGGAACCTAAAATAGGTGAATAAAAGCCCCTTACATGCTTACTTAACACTTCTTCCTTGATGTTGATTAACAAATCTACAGGATAACCTCTTTTTTCAAACATTTCTAATATAAACTTTACTTATTTCATTTTCCAAGCTAATCATTTTGGCAGCCAGTACCAATTGCCTTTGGCAATGAACTATTTTAAGCCTCAATAAATTCAGCGTTTGTGAGTGGACTTGGCTTTTCATCCTCCCTTTGGTTACTTAGTATGGCAACACCTAATAATGGAAAGATAAAGAAGCTAATGGTTTGTTGTTTAGCGCTCCAGCCTTGCTTGCTCTTTACCTAATATACACACCTTCTGTTGTGTACACATAGATCTCCTTCTGTTTAAATGTATTCTCATTAAAGTCAAATAACTTTATATTGCTTATATCTTGTTCATGCTTAATTCTGTTTCCACAACAAAAGAGGCCTGCATTTGCTTATTTCTGTTGTTAAATCTGAGCTGATTGGGATAAGTGCCCTGTTCACTGACTTTATACTTTCAAAGAAAGAGTACAGTCATCCAGGATAACTAATTTCTGGTCTTGCACAACTTATTTCACTACAGGATTCAAAAAAGTCTGTGTTATTCAAGAAATATAATAGGATTTGGTCCTGTACTTCTTCACTGTATCAACTAATGAGATGGCGGAGCACTGTGGTGGACCAGAATGGGTCAGCGTACTGATAATGCTTCCCTTTATTCCACAAAACAGGTTCTGATAAACTGACTTTTGCTCACTGAGGCAGTGCAATACTTCAGTCATATCTTTTTAAAGACCCAACACACTTCTTCAGTCATATCTTTCTGAAGGCCCTACACAGGTTCATAGGTTCATAGGTTTGCACTAGGCTATCTGCCCTAGGGCATTTATAAGCCTAGCCAGAGTGTGTGTGGCTTTCACCACCCCTTTGGATGAGAATACTACACCCTTTTGTGGCACAGAGATGACCCCCGGGGTAAACCTATGATCTCCCATCCACTCGTCGAGATTTCTCTTGAATAGAGTCAGTGAGGGGCTCTGCCTAACATGGACTGGGATTCTGTTCCAGAGTGTAGGGAGCCTCTGGGTTATGAATCTGTCCCTCCAGCATGTCCTATTTATTTCTGTGTTGAGGTTTAAGTCTCTTGTTCTCGTGGCTCTGATGGATTTGGATTTTCTGAGGTGGAGCATGTCCATTAATTCCGGATTGGACATGGCCTTGTACGTCGGGCACAGATCACCTCTGAGTAGGCGGTATGCGACTGAATAGAGCTGGAGTTTTTCAGTCGGGCAGCATATGACATATGTTTAAGACCCTTTATCCTCTTGGTGAGGAACTTTTGGGGTCTTTCCAACTGCTACAGGTGTCGGGTGAGATACATCCCAAATGGGGCATTGTACTCAATCATTGGCCTGATAAGAGAAGAGTACAGGGGCACAATGACCTCTCTTGATCTAGATGTGAAACCCTTCATGATAAGGTGGGCAATATAGAAGGTCTTCCTAACCACTTTGGCAATGGGAGTGTCAAATGAGAGGTTACTGTCAACCTGGGTCCCTAGGTCCCTGATTACCACCTATGTGGTAATTTGTTGGTACCTTGTTTTTCCCAAAGGGTATGACTATATATTTTTTGGCATTCAGCTTAAGGCCATGGCTCTGGCACCAATTATCCGTTTCTATGAGGCCTCTCTGAAGGATGTTTGTGTCCGCTGGAGTATCAATTATGGCGCCCAGTTTGCAGTCATCTGCGAACTTTGTCAGCCACAATCCTCCTATGTTTGCCTGTACCTTGGAAAAATAAATGCCGAACAAGAGGAGTCCCAGGACTGAGCCCTGTGGGACACCGCTTGTGACTGGCTTAGAGTCTGACATAGCTCCAGCAACTCTGACCCTGTGGGTTCTGTCCTTGAGCCAGTTTGCAACCCATCTTGTGACATATGGGTTTACATTTAAGCTGGTGAGTTTGTCTATGATGCCCGAGTGGGGTATTGTGTCAAAGGCTTTTGCAAGTTCAAGGTAGGCTGTGTGAACTGCCTTACCCTCATCAATGGCCTTAGTGACTGTTTCAAAAAAGTCGACCAAGTTCAAAAGGCAGGATCTGCCCTTGACAAAGCCAAATTGGGTAGGATCCAATGTCTGTAGGTCCCCAATGTCTTTGTTTATGAGTTCCATAATGATCCTCTCCATAGCTTTGCAGACCAGGCTCATCAAGCTTATGGGGTGGTAATTTCCAGGGTCTGTAGAAGCACCGCCTTTGTGAAGTGGGACCACTGTTGCCATATGCCACTCTTTGGGTACGTATCCTGTAGTAAGGCTAAGATTAAACAGCAGCCTTATGTGTGAGTTTAGTTCTCCTTGGAGTTCATGTAGCACACAGCCCGGGACACCATCCGGTCCCATTGATGCTGTGTTTTTAGCTTTAGAGAGGGCGGCTCTCACCTGGGCATCTGAGATGTTAGGGAGGCTACACTCTGCTGGGATAGTTTTTTCTCCTTTTGAGGGGGAGGAGGAGGAGAAATTTGCACCAAACCTGTCTGCCAGAATGTTGGCAATGTCAGTGGGTTCAGTGTATTTTGTGTCATTTTGGACTAACTTTGAGCATATCTGGGAGTTTCCACCCAAGTTTCTAACATAGCTAAAGAAGGCCTTGTGATTGTCTTTTGTGTCTCTTGTGATTTTTCTCTCAAAGTTGGCCTTGGATGATTTTATGAGTGATCGTAGTTTTTTGCTAGTACTGATCAGAGATGCCTTCCCTTTTAGGGATTTTGCTCTGTCATGTAGTAGCTTCCTCCTCCTGTTGTAAAGTTTGTTTACGGCTGGGGTCCACCAGACTGGGCGCCTGCCTTTGGGGGAATGGGTCTTGGTTTTATTTGGGATTGCATGATCCATGCATTCTTGAAGGTGCCCATAGAAGGCATTTGCAAAGGATTCAGCAGTGTGGGTTGTGGTTTCCACTGGCCCAGGGGCCTTGAAGGATACCACTTCAGTCTTAAGAAGTGTGAAGTTGGCTTTTGAGAAGTTCTTCACTGTGGTCTTTTGTGCAGGGGTGGGGCGGATGTGGATTTCCAGTGAGATTAATTTATGGTCTGATCTTACCAAAGAGGGATATACTTCCGGTGTGGAGCATTTTGTCCCCATGTTTGTGATGATCAGGTCTAGTATATTGTCTCCTCTTGTGGGAATGGTGACTAGTTGTTCCATTGCATTTGAGTTTATGAATTCTAGGAACCTTTGGGCTAGGGTGTTGGGGCTTGAGTAATGTTCCCAGTCTATGTTTGGGTAGTTGAAGTCTCCCAAAATGATGGTATTTGGAGAAACATTCATACTCTCCAGTGTCTTCAGGAAGGCTGTGTGGGGTTCCTGAGTTTGAGAGGGTGGTCTGTAGCATGCTACAAACTGTAAGGCAGTTTTGCCTATGGTTAGTTGCACCTGGATAGTCTCCGATGCTTCGTGCATTGCCACTAACCTGGAGGTGTGGGTATATTTGATGAAAATGGATATTCCCCCTCCTTTTGTGGTTCGGTCCAAGTTTTGGAGCCGGAAAGCATGATATGAGGTAAAACCTGATAGTGCTGGGGTGCTCTCAGGAGCCTTGAACCAGGTTTCAGTCACTGCACAGACATCGATGTTCTCCATACTGAGGAGGGCTTCGAGGGCATGCATCTTGAGGTTTAGACTTCTGGCATTGAGCAGCATTACCCTTAGTTTTTTTCCACTTGTGTTTTCTAGGGAGGTAGGTTTGTCATTTGAGCCTTGCCTAAAAAGGCACTATGGGGGTGGCAAGAGCCTTGGCCAATATCCGAAGCCCAAGGGTGACAGGTGCAAGCCATCCCTTGCGAAGCAGCGTGGCTTGTCAAGCATGTCATCCCAAGCAGACAGACATTGGATCCCCTTAGAATGACACCAGTAATTAAGCCAATTGTTAAAACTGATCATTTTGTCTTTGTACTGTGGCATCATTCTTGGTGAGGGTAAGATGCTGCTCAGGGTCAGGGTCATACCGGCCTGGGCTACATAATCAGAGAGCTCCTCTATGTCTCTTTTCATGTAGTCCAGGGAGGTATGTCTCAGGTAGTTCACACCGGCATGTACAATAACTGAGTCATATTTGTATAGTTCTGAAGGCCCTACATGCTACTTCAGTCATAGAGTTCTAAAGACCCTACATACTACTTCAGTCATATAGTTCTGAAGGCCCTACATACTACTTCAGTCATATCGTTCTGAAGGCCCTACATACTACTTCAGTCATATAGTTCTGAAGGCCCTACACACTACTTCAGTCATATCATTCTGAAGGCCCTACATACTACTTCAGTCATATAGTGCTGAAGGCCCTACATACTACTTCAGTCATATAGTGCTGAAGGCCCTACATACTACTTCAGTCATATAGTTCTGAAGGCCTTACATACTACTTCAGTCATATAGTTTTGAAGGCCTTACATACTACTTCAGTCATATCTTTCTGAAGTCCCTACATACTACTTTAGTCATATCTTTCTGAAGTCCCTACATACTACTTGTCATATCGTTCTGAAGTCTCTACATACTACTTCAGTCATATCGTTCTGAAGGCCCTACATACTACTTCAGTCATATAGTTTTGAAGGCCTTACATACTACTTCAGTCATATAATTTTGAAGTCCTTACATACTACTTCAGTCATATAGTTTTGAAGGCCTTACATACTACTTCATTCATATAGTTCTGAAGGTCCAACGCACTACTCCATGTCTCAAGTTTTCTATCCATCCAGCTGCTTCACTCTACAAGAAATTAAACAAGCACATAATAAGTCTAACTACTGCTGCTGCTGTAACATTTGTCATATCCCACTACCTAAAGAGCTTGCACAGCTGAATTTCACCTGCAGTTGCAAAAGTTCACAAAGAACAAATACATTCAGTTAAATCTATGAAAGGCAATTTCCAAGACTCGAACTAATAATTTAATTTGTTAAGTCATGCACTAGTGTGTTCTGTTTGTAGTTTCAATTCTGCTGGAAGGATATCCCTACCACCACTTACTCATCTACACTCACAGGCATTTTACTGCTGAAGGTGAAGTTATATTAACAATTTAGAATATTTTACTCTTATCAGTGTAACAGATCCATGGAAAGACATTGAAAAGCCCATAATTATAAAATGAGATGCTGTGACTTGAGACAAGTATCTATAGTTCAGACACCTTGTCTTTGTATCCATGAACATCCTACTTCACTGATTGTTTATGGTGGTAAACCATCGGGGGAAGTAACTGCTTCCAACTGAAGGAACTGACTGGTCCTCCCTGCATCTCAGCTTGGTCTCGCACTACTTTTGCCTTTGTGGCTCCAAACTCAGAGTCACTTCACTACCCCATGTCCCAAGTGTTCTTCCATCCAGCTGCTTTACTCTACAAGAAGGTACATTGGATTCTTGTATTATCTTAACAATCATGGTTTATATCATTTTGGTTCAACCTTGTACTAGAAAAATACAACTAAGCTTTCACTGTGTTTAATTCTGGCTAAGTGTTGTGTCTTTTGCTGTTAATGTGTAGTAAATATATCAGCATGACTTTTTACTCTAGGTTTCAGTAGTAGCAGCAAAGTGTTGTCTTTCTGCTGTTAATGTGTAGCAATTATATTAGCAAATTTCTACTGGCTATTTGTTTTACAGTAGGATTCAGTGAAACTATCAATTTTTATTTGCAGTTTGTACTGCAGTTACATAAAGCAAATCTGTTGCCATCTGGCTATGTTTTTTTCTCCCTGCTAATCTGTAGTGCATATGTTTATGTTATGTGTATATGTTTCTACTCACTCCTACTGACGGCTTCTATTGTAAAATCTGATTTTATGTTTGCACGGAAAGCACAGTTACTGGATATTGTAGGCAATTGTTAATACATGAGAGTTTCTGTTTGTGAAGAGTTTTGTCATTGGTTAGGGTTGCTTCTTTCTTTCATATATGCTACACACTCTAGCTGGCTACCTTTTCTAAGTGCTTAAATATCAGATTTACAGACTGTATGTTGTGTAGCAAAGAATGGGAACAAACAGATAGACATACTACCTGTCTCTCTAACATCTGTAAACCTACATCTCAGTAACCCCACACTTGCATGCAAACACATATCTCTTGTTAGTTTATTTTCCTTACTCTTCTTCTATACTGTGGAAGCCACCATTTTTGTTTTTAGTAATCACAAACTTGCATACCTCCAAATGTTTCCTGTAAACTTTCTTATTGTCCTGTTTAAAGGCTAGTAAGCTGAATGCACAACTATGAAATATAGTGCTCTACTTTTGTTTGCCAAACATTACTTAATGGTGATGAGTATAAACATATAGTACTGTACCTATCTAGTTCAACCATCAAGAAATCCTTCTTAACTTTTCTCTCTGTCTCCCAGTGAAACAAGCACATAGTAAGTCTGACTACTGCCGCTGCAAAAGTTATCATATCCCACTACCTAAAGAACTTGCATAGCCGAATTTCACCTGCAGTTACAAATGTTCACAAGGAACAAATACACTGAGTTAAATCTATGTAAGGCAATTTCCAATTCTCAAATTAATAACTTAATTTGTTAAGTCATGCACTAGCATGTTCTGTTTGTAGTGCTGAATGTGCTGGAAGGATATCCCCACTCTCACTTACTCACCCACACTCACAGGCCTTTTACTGCTGAAGTTGAAGCTACATTAACACTTCAGCATATTTTACTGTTATCAGTGTATGTAATATATCCCTGGAAAGACATTGAAAAGCCCAAGTATATAGAATATAGACAATTTGTCTTTGGATCCATGAACATTCTACCACACTGATTGTTTATGGTGGTAAACCATTTGGGGGGTTCTTCCCACTCTGTTCACTTCACTCACGCCGCTCCCTTGACCTTCCCCCATATCCCACCCACACCCAGCACCTCTAATCATATCCCAAGCAAACCACTCCCCCTCATTCCTATAATCCACTTATATACATCTCTGCCTTGTCCACACCCACATTTCATTCACACCTTACCTACTTTTATTTAACCAAACGTATCTGCTTTCCCTTACATCCATCACCTTGTATTCTCATCCCCCCACTATAATTATTTGCACTTTATTCTACTTCACCATCACAATACAATCACCACCTCAAACTGTCTTACATTAACTCCAGGCTTACCAGCTTCTCTTCTACTATACACACAAACTCATATTGCACCCTAATTTAACTACTGATCAGTCACATCCCAACCCTCATTATCACAAACCACAAGGCAAAATACCTAACCACATTGTAAAAGCCCAACCTGAAGTCAAAACATTTCCTACCTTACCTTCAGCTGCACACATATCACAAGATAACATAATCTCTATTTAAACCTGATGTTACATTCTAACACATAAATACCATTTTTACTATTTTTAAACCCACTATCACAGTTGACATGCTCCTCTTAACCCGCCTCACTTCTTTACTCTTAATCCTCAACCTCACTACAGCTATATCCTCACTTACCTCCACACAGTAATACACATGAACCTCCTCCAACCCTCTCCCCCATAAACAACACAGCTTCTCACATATCTCCCCCCAGCTTTTCCCCTGTATCCTCCCATATTATTCAAGCCACAAATTGGCCTCTTTACCTCCTATGAAACCACACTTGACATCAGTACCATCACCTAGGAATAAAAAACAATTCCATGGTAGTCATTCCTCATTACCTATCTACTCAAATGTGGAGACATACATCCTAACCCTGACAAACCCTCTAATCCAAACCACAAGAGTAACCCCAAAGATTTAAACACACTTACACTAAATCTTAGAAGTATATGTAATAAAATAGCCCCACTGCATGCCTGGATTGATCAAAATAAACCTGACATACTAGCCCTTATGGAAACATGGCTAAACCCCAATGTAAAATACTCAGAAATAATACCGCCAAACTTTGCAATAACCAGAAGAGATAGATCTAAAAAAAAGTGGAGGGATAGTCCTGCTATAACCCTCTACACTCAACATCACACCCTACACCAGTAATATACCCATCTTTTCCAATGCTGAGGTACTAATCACTTTTTTGAACCTCAACATATCAAAAAGAATTTGCATAATAGTAATATATATATATATATATATATATATATATATATATATATATATATATATATATATATATATATATATATATATACCATCAGGTAACAATATACCAGTGTTGGAAAATATTTTATCCTGGAAATCCCAAACAATAAACCTCAAAACAATAATTTAGGATATGTAAATATAGATTGGCAAACCATAGCTTCCAACTCCCCCATAAATAGTATTAATCTGTATGTTTTTTCTTAGCTTATCTATACTCCAATAAGATACAGCAAAGATCTTACCTGCCAGTCCACCCTAGACTGGATCCTAGTATCCCACCCCGCCAATTACCCCTCTTCCGGTACACTGTCTAGCTCCCTCAGTGATCATCTGCCGGCTTATTCCCTTAGAACAAACTCCCAACAACTAAGTACACTCTGTAAAATCAGTTAGGAACTCAACAAATTTTTGTCAGCATAAATTCAGCAATTTCCTACATAAAATAGACTGGACCCTTTAACAACTACCCCTTAATGATGCTGTACTATACTTTAATAATATCTTCCTTCACATACTTAATACCCTAGCTCCCATTCATATGAAAAGAATCAAAAAGAACTCAGTGACATGGCTCTCTAAGAAATGCAAACACCCGATGAAGCAAAGGGACCTAGCTGGATAACCTGGAAACAGAACAAAAATGAACAAAATCATGTTAATTTCAAAACACTATGTAAGAAAGTGACAAAACTAATCAACAGAGATAAGAAGTCATATGATTCCCAGCTTCAACTCCAGCATAAAATCAACCCCAATAAATTTTGGCACTCCATATCTTGTCTACTTAACCCTGGAACAAATAGAGAGCACACCCTATCACCTGATACGCTTCCATCACTATAGCTGAAAACGTTAACAAGCACTTCATAAAATCAGTATCAGACCTACTAACTAACAAGCCTAATGCTGGACCACCCCCACCCTTCAACCTATTTAGACACCAACCCCAGACCATCCACTACTTCTAACCCTGTCATTATTAACTCCCCTACTCAACAAAATGTCATGCAAACCCCATTCTCATTTCAGCCCATACTAACTGACACCATTAAGAAACTGCTATAAAAACTAAAACCCTGCTTTACCTCAGCTGACAATCTCTCACCACACTACCTCAAACTGGCTGCTTATTCAGTCGCCTACCCAATCAGTATCCTTATACATTGGTCTTTGCCTGAATCAGAAGTACCTACCATATGGAAACAATCTCACATCACCCCCATCCACAAAGGAGGCAACTGTTTTGATCCATCCAATTTCTGTCCTATATCCATCTTGTCACCCACAGCCAAAATTCTTGAGAGAGGTATCCATCAGCAGGTAATGCAATATCTATTGCAAAACAATCTTTTAACCAAAACTCAACATGGCTTCCGACCTAGCCACAGCACAGCTACAGCTCTATTATCCTTTACAGACACCATGAACAAGGCCAGAGATCCAGGATGCTATACAGCTTCAGTATTCCTTGATCTTTCCAAGACCTTTGACACAGTGTCTCACCCCTTACTACTGAACACACTGCCTAACTTAGACTTCTCACATAACACAGTAAAATGGTTTGAGAGCTACCTCAAGGATCATAAACAAGCAGTGAAATGGTCCAATGAACTCTCACCCTTTCTCCACAACCATACTGGAGTCCCTCAAGGCTCCATCCTAGGACCCTTACTCTTCAACATTTTCACTAACAACCTTCACACTACCTCTTACCCTGGGACCCTCATTCAATACTCTAATGATTCCACCATAATCTGTACTGCTCAATCACTACCAGAAATACTTTGAAAAACCCAGCAGTCCTTTACTGCAGTTGAATCCTGGCTAAGAAATGCCCAACTCTTTCGTAATCCAAAGAAGACAAAATTAGTACTCTTTCATCCCAAAAACACCTCCCCTGTCATTGATCATTTTAACAGCCTTACATCTGACAACATTGTCATAAAAATAGTGCAGTAAACCAAACTTCTAGGAGTTATCATTGACAATAGACTTTCATTCGATCCCCATATATAGCAAAATATAAAGAAAACTCATCAAAAATTGGGACTCTTATATAGAAACAAACATTTCTTTACTGCAACAACCAAAACTACCCTTGCAAAAACATTTTTATTTCCCTCCCTTCTTTATGGTGTCCCTATATTAACTAACTTATAAAACGTCTACCATAAGCAAGATGGAACAGTTGTATAACAAAGTTGAAAAGTTTGCCACATACTCTAAATATCACATACACCACTGTAAACCATTCCCAGAATTAAAATAAACTGGCTTGAACTCCCCTAATCAACTTGCCTTTATTCAGCTCTCCACCTTGCACAACCTTATTTTCAAGCCTACTGCCTGCCCTGCACTAGCCATTCTAGTCACACCTTACACATCAAATAGATCCCTATAATCAGAAGACAAAAATCTCTTAGCTGTCTCAAAACCCACAAGAAAACCAGGTCACTCTCTGAATTCATACTCTGTCTCTATACTATGGAATTCACTATCTCTAGCTACCAGGTCTATGCCTGGCCTAACCCATTTCAAAGCCTCTTTAAAAATCATCTCAAAAATACATGGCTCTGCTCCTGCATAAAGCCTGCCTAATGTTCAGCTCTTCCTCTTCTTCCACACCAGCTTCATCTTCCTCTTCTGTCAAATTTTACTCCCTCACAGCCTGCAAGATCCTAAGGCTCTTCTAACTCCTTCTCTGCTTCTATACCATACCCTTAAGCTACTGCTCAGACTGTATTGCTCCTTTTCTCTTTAACTCTCTCACTATCTATCTGCATCACTAACTTTTTCTGGCTATTATTTTCCTAACTGAAACTAACATTATATTTTTCATGTACTATAACATTCAATGTCACAGATTGCACTACCTACGTACTATTTTTTGGACAGTATCTACATCATGTATGGTGAGAGTGACTATTATTGTCTATAATGTTTTAACTCTACAGAACCATCTAGATGTGTAGTATATATTGTAACATCTTGTAAAATAGTTTGTTCTCTCAGCTTATTTTTGCATAGTATTTCTAATGTGATTTGTATTGTATTGTATTTTATTGTATTTGTATTGTACTGTACGTGGAGCTTTTCTCCGTGGGCCTCTGCTGAAAATGGGTTCTGTAGATCCAGTCAGACCAGCCCGGTAAACAAATGTGAAATAAATAAATAAAACATTTTTAAAGACCCTACACACTATTTCAGTAATAAAGTTCTGAAGTCCCTACATGCTACTTTAGTCATAAAGTTCTGAAGGCCCTACATACTACTTCAGTTATAGAGTTCTGACGGCCCTACACGCTACTTCAGTTATAGAGTTCTGAAAGCCCTACACACTACTTCAGTTATATCATGCTGAAGACTGTACATACTACAATTTTATTTCAGAACTGCAAAATTAAAGCAATAGTGGTGGGCACTAATAAAGTCCCCACTTAAGGAAACCATATAGTCATATCCCTGGTGAATATTTGCGATCCCACTCCTTCATTTCTTCTGCTCTGAGTTCATCAAATTCCTTTTAATGACAGTTGCCCCGTTGTTATGTCACAATTTCAGTACTGCTATCCTATTATTACATTTTAAACTATTATGCCCGATATGGTCCCTGATCTGTTTCTTTAAACTGAAACTTAGAATGGTGTCCACTGTGAAGCCACTCCCTGAATCCCCAAAAGCTAGAGTCAGATCAACAGCCCGCCTTTTCTCAATTTGAATCAACAACTTGCTCAAAAAAGGAAAGAATGAAGCCCCTGCACTGTGGAAACAGATCCCCACATTGCATCTTCATTAAAGGGGTACATCATCTGCTCTCAGCTGTTATCTTCCCATTACCCTCCTGTCCTCTTCTAAAACATCCACCTAAATATCTTATATGTTCAGAACTTTTAACTTGTAATTTGAGCGAAATGCAGGCAATGGTGCCCAGATATGGAAAGTAAGATCACAAAGAGGGAATGTAGAACTGAAGATTAGTAAAGAAGCTAGATAGAAGCTGAAGTTGTTATGGAATACCTGTGAAGTGAAGGATTTTGTGTATAAAGTCTAATACAGGTTATGTCACAGCTTTATGGAACAATGAGTCCCCAAAGTAAGGAGAAACAGGTGGAGTGCGAGACATCTGAAAAAAAATATGGACATATGGTGAAATATTTATGCAAAGGAGAAAGCAACAAAAATCAATACAAAAAACAGCACCAAAGCTATTTGAAGAGAACTACAGGAAAAGACATCCAGATATGGAAACTTTTATAATACATAAAGTAAGAAAACAAAGGGGAAGTAGAAAAGAGGATTACTAATGAGGACGTTAAAGAAACAGAAACTGAAGTTATGGATTACCCATGAAGTGAAATATTTAGTGTAGAAAACCTAACCCTAGTAACATCACAGCATGAAGGGAATGATGCTTCAATATAAATTAAAGGGGAATCACAATAAAATCTCCAAAACAAACAATTTATTTATTTATTTGTTTGTTTGTTTTGGAGATTTTATTGTGATTCCCCTTTAATTTATAATGAAGCATCATTAACTAATTGAGGTGATTTTAATTTACTATAAAAAGACTGTTAATTGAATTCTACTTTGTCTGAAGAAGGTGAAGCATAGTCCACACCGAAAGCGCTTATTAAAACGTTTTTTGTATTGTTGCCGGCTCTTATTCTGTTTTTATACACCTAGTTCTGCTTTAGTTGGTTTGTTTTTCATGTTTTGCTGTTTTAGTTGTAGGAGTGCATACATATCTGCTGATCTCATCAATTCCAAACATAATGAAAGTGTTCAAAATGAAGAAAACAAATTTAAGATCACTTCTCTGATTAGTTTAGCAGAAGTATATCAGCATCAAGTGGGAATGGAAACCAAAAAAGAAGTAGACAAAAATAAGGTAGCAACTGAAAAAAAAAGAATATAAGGAGAACAATCAGATAAGAAGGCAATAAATGTGGAAAAGGCGTAAATATAGTTGCAAGTACAGAAAACTCCTGAAATAAACTCATGTCAATCAGGATCTGATGCAGGAATGGTTAAGCAGAGTTGAATTTAAACCAAAAGATGAAAGGTTAAAAT